>NW_027249491.1:0-160283 GCF_030848795.1 Temnothorax nylanderi | reverse complement strand
GCGGACACGAGCCGATTCGACGACTGCAAATTGACCAACGTGAAACTCTACCTAAACTCGGAAGTCTATCCGTATGACGATTTGAATTTGGATTTTGGTAAACACAGATGGGCGATTCTGTACGATATGTACGCGCGTTTCTGCAAGGGCTATTACGGATACGAATATCTCGAGCCGAGTCTCACCGTTTCGACTTTTCTACGCAACGGCCCGTCGTGATCATCGATTGCTCTCGACAAAACGAATCCGTCAAAAACGCCACCGTGGATGTCAGAATAGAATCGATTGCATGGAGAACGTACCGCCGAATACCTCCGCGTACTGTCTCATCATACACGATCGCGTGATCGAGTACAATCCGTTGACCAACGTAGTGCGCAAAATAGTCTGAGTGTTCGCGGCAACGTCGACGAAATTTTCTCTCTCTTTCACTCTCGATACAAATTTATGAGAGGGAAAAAAGGGGAGCAGGATATATAAATCAGAGTGTCGCGAACGCGCGTCATTTCTCTCGATTCACGCATCGAAGAGAGAGAGAGATATCTCTTCATGTCCGCACCAACGTTCGTGGACCTGCAAGGTTTCGTCGTCGGGATGAAATTTGTCGTGAAGGAGGCGGCGGTGCTGAGAAACGGAACCGTTCTGGCGCATTACATCTTTACATGCCCCATGCCGTGGAATCTCCTCACAAAATCCGACAAATCGTGCGCTTCCTGGTTGATTCGCAATCACCATGGATTACGATGGGAAGACGGAAACGTTGTCGTACAGCAAGGTGAAGCGTTTAATTACATCGGCAGTGCTCGGTGAGGAAGAGGACAACGACGACGACGACGAAATGCCTACTCTCGTGTACGTCAAGGGATGCCAGAAACGAGAATGGCTGGTGGATCTGCTTGAGAATAAAGCGAGAAAAAACCTAAACATCGAGACTCTGGATGCGGATTACGAAGATATCGAATCTTTAAATATTCTAGATGCTACCGATACTATGCGATGTGGAAAACACGTTAGAATTGCGCATTGCAAAATGTATTAAAAATATTTAACTGGTGGTCGAAACGTCAGGGAGAATTGTCATCTTTTTAAAAAAATAAATTTTATATGTATGTGTAAATTTTACAACGTTTAATTCCCTTCCCCATTAGTCGATAGTGTACAAAATTAAAGAATAAGTAGGTATACGTGACGAATTCTAACTCGAGAGCTTCGAGGGGGGGGGGGGGGGTATCAGGTTTGGACGAACATGTCTGAACATGTTTCGCGGTTGACGTCATGCGGAGAGGGGGTATACGTCTTAATAAAAAAAAAACATCCTACCTTAATCCCCTCTCTAAATTTCAGAGCGCTGATTGCGCGTTCCAGAAACATTAATTTCCCCCTCCTTCATCATAGTTTTGAAAGTTGTCGCGTATATTCGATTAATTTTACAACGACGATCAGTCTTGCATCGACCGCTTGTATCAACGGTCCGCGTCTCCATAACCGAGAGAAAAAATGTTCAGCTCCGCTGAAGGAAGCAGCAGCAGCAGCAGCGGTGGCAGACGCATGAATTATTACGTACCGATTCACGATGGTGATGATGATGATAAAACTCCATCGTACGAGAACAAGTGTAACAAGTAAGTTTTCGTTTTTTTTTCTTAAATTATAAAGCTTTATATTTTTTAAAATTGCAAATTATAAATTGTATTATTATTTGAAAGTAATCTTATTTATTTTTTCTACAGCATTTCGTTGGAGCGTCGCGCGGTTCGTATACTCAGCAGACGATACGCGTTGACGGCTACGGGATACAAATTCCTTGAAGTTGGCGTTAACGTGGGTCCACCGAGTTACGTGGAGATCGCCGTAGGAGATAATCGAGGAACGGAATTGATACTGTCCCTCGAAACGTGGAAGGGATTCCACGAACAACGGCGGAAACATTCAGAATTTCCTTCGATACACTAAAGATACGTGTGATTTTATAAGCGTTGGACCGCTAACGTTGAGAATTTGTACGATTAACGGTGTCAAACTCGTACGTCTCGAGTCTTTAAACGTACGCTTAACGATGACCCGAATCGACGTTACACCGTATGCTCGATCTTGATCTGTGCATCGACGCGATGTTCCATCGATTGAGTAGAATTGTCGAGACGGTGATGTCAAGTTCACGCAATTCTCCAAAATCGCGTCCACTGTAACGGATCCTACGCAAGTGTTAAATGTAATACGCGATAGCGATGCCTTCGATAAACATCAACTCGTCGATTGTGAGCTCGCAGCTTTATTTTTTAGTGCGCTTCCGTAGTACGTAAGAACAAAAAAAATGTAAAAGAAGAATAAAAAAATGTATTTTTTTAAATATAAATCATGTCTTAATTTCTTCACACGCATTACATTCGAGCCGTATATGCGACGTTCCACTCGAGCCACTTGAAATTTAAAGTATCGTATATCGTACACTATGAAGCGATGCTCCGGCGACGCTCGCCTATGTGGTGCCGATGCTTCAACGAATCCTTGCTTGCTATTGTAATGCTAGATATATTTTATCTTAATTACTTTTCTCTGAGCTCTAGTTCAGTCCTCTGCAGTCAGTTAAAGTCAGTCCTCTGCAGTCCAGTAGTGTGAAAACGTTCGCGAGCAAGAAATATAAGAAAAAAATGGAAAGATTTCGTAGACGTAGAATCGAAGATTGTATTGAAATCGTTCACCCTGCCATCGGGGTATGTATATCTAATACCGTTGCGTGCGTGTCGCCCGGTATGCTTTTCGAACTCCAAGCTGAAGCGTGCAGCGAGCGGTCTTTTAATAAACGAGTCGTTATTTTCGTGAGTGCGCGAGTGTGAATGAGTGTCTGAGAGAAATCATGGACTCACTATCGACCTGGGCGTAACATTTTGAAAAGCATACCGGACGGCATGCATGCATGCAACAATACTGTATGCACATAACTGTATATTTAAATATATATTAAATTAACCATTCTGTTAACGTTATAGTGGGTGTGGGTCGATAACGAACCGATGTACGAGATCGAACTGTTCAATATGGTGAGGGTGAGAATCCCTCACGTACAGGTGTGTATAAACATTTTTTCATACATTTTAAATTTTTTTCATATATTTTTAACTTTTTTTAAAACATTTTAAAAAAATTTTTTGTATAATTTGTTTTCAGCCAAATGTGATACATTTCGATGAAATCCAAATTCGAGGTTTCATCAATATACATCGCCAGCGTTGGGTACGATGGGAGCGAGAACTCCTTCGCGACAACGATGACGAAATTTGGGAAATTTCGGGAGATATAGGACATCTATGGATTTCGAAGATTATACGAAATCGAAGACGAGTTTGAGAGGGAAGAAGAAGAAGTAGAAGTGTGGTAATTGTAAAAATTTTTTAAAATTTTATAATAAATATTTTTATGCTTAATTCTATATATCATTTATTATTTATTTTTTCCGCTTCCTTCACTATATTAATATTAAGTATATTTCATAATATTAACATTTTAAATAATAATTATTAAGTTATTATATTATAATAATTATTAAGTTAAATCCGCGCGAGGGAGAGAAAACGCGAACGAAGAGATGTGAACGAGAGGAAAACGCGAACGACGGCGCTAGCCCTTATCGTCGTTGCATAAACACCATAAACTGTCAACGGAAATTACAAGTGGGTCGACGTCTTGCTGCGACTCGTGTCGAATTACAACGCGCGCAAGCATCGGACCATCGGCATGTGACCCGTCGACGTTACCCGCCTCCACTATACCATCGTTGAATTTTTTTTTAGTCTCGTCGTGGCCGTGAGCGTGCTTTAAACGTGTTTCGTCCGAACATTTTTTTTTTGTGTGATTTTTTAACGAGTTATTTTTTGTGATGTCTCCGCGCCTTCCCCTGCAAGACGCTAAAGACATTGAAAGAGCGAAATTCAGGGAGGTATTGTAGAATTTGACAATATTGATTTCGAAGACTCTGATAGTGATCAGGGGGAGAGGCCCGCTGCTCCCGAACCCCCGCGTCAGCCACCTCTTCGACCACTCGGTATCGGACGCGGGCGGGTAGAAGTTTACGTGGATCACCGCGCGCTCCTCGGACGCGGGAGGGCTCATTTTTACACCGACGCCCTCGCGCAGGGTCGCGCGTATCGTCCAACAGCGGAGGACGAAAGATTGGCGGACGAGCTGGTGTTCAACGTGGCTCGAATTGTGCATATCGCGGGTCCTTCTCCCATCACCGCCCTGACCGCCAAATCCGCGGGAGTCGATGCTGGCTGCGTTGAGACGAATGGAGGCCGCGGCCATGGAGCCCCCCCTCGTCAAGATTAAGGTATTTTCTTTTTTATCAAAAAATTAAAAACGCGGAGCGAGAGAGAGACACGCGCAAGAGAAAGACAACGCGAACGGGGGGACGGGAGCGAGAGAGACCGCGCGAGGAAAAGAGAACGCGAACGGGGACGGGAGCGAGAGAGACCGCGCGCGAGGAAAAGAGAACGCCAACGAGAAGACGCGCGCGAACGGGGAGAGACAACGGGGGTCGGGAGCGAGAGAGAATATCAATGAGGGGAACGGGAGCGAGCGTGGTGCTCCGAGGGGGGAGCGGGGCGGGGGGAACTTGAGTGGCGAGGGGGTGTTGGGGAAGGGGGTTCGGCGAGCGCGTCGGGACATGTTGTTATCAAATGTTTATCAAATATTTGATAAACAACATGTCTCGACGCGCTCGCCGAAACCCCCTTCCCCAACACCCCCTCGCCACTCAAGTCCCCCCCGCCCCGCTCCCCCCTCGGAGCTCCCGGGGCCGTAGGCACACAGTACTCCTACTCACGGTAACGATTGGACACGGTATCGATCGGACACGGTGCCGATCGGACACGGTGCCGATCGGACACGGTGTCGATCGGACACGGTACCAATCGGACACGGTGCCAATCGGACACGGTGCCGATCGGACACAGTTACTATCGGACACATTTAGTTGCATTCGGACACGGTGCCGATTGCACACGTGCCGATTGCACACGGTGCCGATTGCACACGGTGCCGAATGCACACGGTGCCGATTGCACACGGTGTCGATTGCACACGGTGCCGATTGCACACGGTGTAGATTGCACACGGTGCCGATTGCACACGGTGCCGAATGCACACGGTGCCGATTGCACACGGTGTCGATTGCACACGGTGCCGATTGCACACGGTGTAGATTGCACACGGTGTCGATCGGACACGGTGCCGATTGCACACGGTACCGATTGCACACAGTGCCAATTGCACCACGGTGTCGATCGGACACAGTGCCGATTGGACACGGCGTCGAATGCACACGGTGCCGATTGCACACAGTGTCGATTGCACACGGTGCCGATTGCACACGGTGCTGATTGCACACGGTGTCGATCGGACACGGTGTCGATTGCACACGGTGCCGATTGCACACGGTGTCGATTGGACACGGTGCATATTGCACACGGTGCCGATTGCACACGGTGCCGATTGGACACGGTGCCGATTGGACACGGTGCTGATTGCACACGGTGCTGATTGCACACGGTGCGGATTGCACACGGTGTCGATCGGACACGGTGCCGATTGCACACGATGTCGATTGCACACGGTGTCGATCGGACACGGTCCCGTTTGGAATAAAATTATGAAAGTTTATGTATATGTTTGAGATTATTAAAACCATAATAAACTAAAAAAACTATAGCACTACACGAGGTTAAAAACTCTGTCATCGTATTATGTATTTATATTGATTATTTACAGATAGCACATTAAGCGGTAGGCAGAGCTAAAAATATACATAAGAATTCGTATTCTAATATCGTGTACTTCAAGTATGAATTCGATTGACATATTTCCTAACCTCAAGCCGTTTTCTCATTATGCTCGTATCAGACTACGGATTGGGATTGAGATTGGATTAAAATTTGACCAATTAGAGCAAAGTTCAATAAAAACTTGAAGTTAGTTTTCTTTATTCTGATTGATTAAATTTCAATCCAATCTCAATCCCAATCCGTAGTCTGATACGGTCTTTAGAGTGCTTCATTATATTTGTTTTACAGTCTCGAACAGTACATAAAATTTCGAAATATTTTTTCTCTCTCAGACAAAGCGTTAAATGAGTACTTTTGTCAAATAAAAGATAAATTGTTTAGCTTAATAATTTGAAGTTGATTCTTCCTCTTGATACATAATAAGATACACTAGTGTTAGTTATTAATAATCTGAGATTGCAGTTTACTGATTTACAGCAATGTTTTAGCAATGATTTAATAGAGATTTAGTTCCCTTTTTTTTTCAGTGGCGCAATAAATAATTATTTTACTGTAAAAAATGACGTATCTCTGTATCTACGCAATGTACAGGAGTACTGTAAAGGCATGCATTTACAGTGCGGACTCCAATTTCAAATCTGAATATTATTTGCTGCTTGCTAATCTTTAATGTGGTATGTTTAGCAGCTGGTAAAGGTACATACTATTGTTGACAACATTTCTATTAAAATTACTTGCGTACGAAATTCTAATTTATAATGTTTTTAATTTAGATTATTAAGTATCAATTTCCTTCAACTTTATAGGAGCTGGGATGAGATATTTTGTGCATCTGTAGTAATTACATAGGCCTGGAATATCCTCAGATATCAAAGAAAAAAATCCACTTACAAACCATGAGATTCCGTTAAGCGAGAGTTTATTACTATCGTCTCCGCTTTCAGAATCTTGTGAAATGTTATGGAATCATCTGCTGTCACTAATTTAGTCGCTGTATTTATCGAAGGATCAATGTGCTTCCAGCATCAACACATATTTGCATAAACCATTTATATTCATAATCAGGTAATATCCGTGTATATCTGTATACTTTGCAATAATCTTTAAAGTAATCTTAAAGCGGGTATCACATTTCTGCATAATGCATGAGGGAATGAACCAATCAGAATCCTTCATTTTCATCGAGGAGCTAGAAATAAGGGCTCTGATCGGGTCATTTGCTTATGTTATGAGTTATGCATTATGCGTTATGCGGTATGCAAAAGTGTACTTCCCCGTCTAACAATTTATCCACAGAATGCAGTGTAAACGTATTATCTACATCATAATATATAAATAACGTATGTAGCGTGCCTATTATCAAAGTAATCTTACAAATATATATATATATATATATATATATGTATATATGTATGTATATTGCATAATATACATATTACTTTCCAAATACGACGTTTTAAACATACATTTTACTTTGACTTGTATATACTACCTACAATAAAACATAAATGCCTTCTACAACAATTCTTTCAGAGTAAAGGATTGGTTTTCCAAAAAAGGCTACATAAATGTTGACACTCCCATGACGTTCCACAGATTGGAGTGAAGGATACAACCATAACTTTCATTTAAGATTCTCGCGCATTATAAATAAATTCTCTTCTGACCTGAAACATTTAACAATATGCCATACAAATTACTATGACGCACAAGATATGTTATTTTTAGTTT
Source organism: Temnothorax nylanderi (assembly GCF_030848795.1). NCBI lineage: Eukaryota > Metazoa > Arthropoda > Insecta > Hymenoptera > Formicidae > Temnothorax > Temnothorax nylanderi. Next base: position 152,772 of record NW_027249491.1, on the reverse strand, counting down.
CTTCAAGTATAAAATTGATATTTAAACAATCTTCTTTAATAGTATTACGTTACAATTGCACACAAATTAATTTTAATACAAATGTTATCAAAACTATATATATATATATATATATATATATACGCACACGCACACACACACACATTCTGACTCCGCCGTTTTGAATTTTCATATTATTCATCATATCAGATTTGTTTTAGTGACCCCAAAACCTACTATCACGTGCACAAGTTACGTGTCTTCCAAGTTTAATCAGCACTTCGATATTAATTAATTTTATCTCGAAAGGATGCGTTATATCGAAAAATCGCAAGAGGGCATTTATACTTCAAATTTGACGCAGAATATGACCATATTTTTTTCAATTACAAATTTTAAGTTTCGATTTTCGTCCGCCATATTAAATCCGCCATTTTGAATTTTTTTAAATCCAATATACCTAACGTAAAGTACACGAATGAACACACAATGTAGATGCAAAACAAAATTTACTCTGTGGTTTATAATTTTTTTTTCAAGTTATAACTTTTATTGTGTGACTCTCTTATTCTATGCGCCATACTGAGTCCGCCATTTTGAATTTTTAAAATGCGCACTCGGTATTCGAAAGCTAATATGTTTACATAAATTTGCACCCCAAACCAAATTTTTAAACCCTCTCAAATTTGGGCGTGGCGCTGTTCCGGTTGACATTGAATGTCCCATATATAAAAGGCTATTGCATATATAAAAATGTATTGTATTATTTCATAAAATCAGTCCAGAAAAAATAAACTTTATCATCTCTATTAACAATACAATTGAACACAAAATAAGATAGAAAAATAAGGTACATGTAGAATATAGTTTTCTGAAACATTTTATCTTAAAATTATAAGAAATCGAACATGAGAAAAACTTACATGCTAAATATTCGTTGAACAACATTTCTCGCAATCGATATATTTCGAACAAGCTTTTACATATCTCGCGATTCGTAACTGAACTCACCTGTGAAAACTTACAGATTTAAACCTAACTTATATATATTTATGAATAGTGTATTAAGCTCTATAAAGATGTGAAGCGAGTGTTTAAGTGCAAGGTGAGCACCATCGGGGTTACCCGATATCACAATAGGATATAAATCTAAACTTAATAATACATATACATTTAGTTTTGTTGCAATTGCGATATAGTAGAAATTTTCTATTTTATTAACTGATTGTTATATAAAAACGTAATATTTTTCGAGATATCAAAAATAGAAAAGGAGATAGCAAATAGCCTTATATATATATATATATATACATATATATAGATGTGTATATATATATATATATATAAGAATCTCATTTTTTAAATAATTTAAATTAAATTAAATTATTAAATTTATTGCGATTAAAATTATTAATTTAATTTAATTTAAATTATTTAAAAAATGAGATGTTATATATATAAGTATCAAAGATTATAAACGTCTTGACGATTAATCGGACTAAAACCAATGGTCGAATCGTCACGATAATAAATTATTGCCAGTTAGGCCGATTCATACGTCTTAGTTTTATTATCGTACTGGCGAACTACAATTGCATTGTATTTTATTATTTTATAATTTTTTATTATTTTATTATTTTATTATTTATTATTTTATTATTTTATTATTTGTTTTAATTTAGGTTTAATTTCAGTTAATTCGAAAATTATATTGCGATCAATGCATACATGCTGTTATATACTGCTGTTATAATTATAATTTTTTGATATATGTAATTTGCTTAATTTAACACACTGACACACAATGAGAATAGTCTAAAAATGGCAGGCCAAAACGTTTGTTAAGTTTTTACCTAATTAAGTTTACGACTTGATAAAGAATAGCGCTATGTAGTTAGTGGATGGTTTTTAAGAAACACACTGTATATTAAATGTTATTAAATTAAACTGATATACTTTGTACATGTTTACTTTCTATTTTAGAACACTTGAGAACATTGTTTAACGATGAAAACAAAATTACTACTTTTGTCCAGCTAGATTGCCGTTTTGACCCACTGTGCGACGGCGACCGAACACCGCCGAACGCGATCGCGGCGTCGGGATGCCGTAGTCTCCGACCGTTCCGCCGTACCGTCCCGCGCTCGCGATTGCCGTCGCTATCCCCGCCACTCCGTACGCCGCCGCGACGGCTATATAAACCGAGCGTTTTAACGCTAAATGCGATTTCCCGATCAACGTTCCGACCGACCGCACCGATCCTGGACTCCCGCATCCGCTAGTCAGAAAGAGGGTAGAGAGCCTCCGCATACTCTGTCTTCACCGAGCGAGTCTCGATAAACGACCAGCGTCCTTACACCTATCCGAACGGGGGTAGAGCGCTTCTCTGCCTCCACCGAGCGCTTTTCGCCGGATACCGCTCCGTCCTCCAGACGCTTGCAGCCTTCCATCGGGGGTAGAGCCACCGTACTCTATCTCCACCGAGCGCTTCTCGGTGGTTGGTCTCGCGCCTTTTCCTCGATCTAGCCGCTCGCAGCTTTCCTCGGGGGTAGAGCCCCGTACTCTGCCTCCACCGAGCGCTTCTCGGTGGTCGGACTCGCGCTAGATCGATCCTGCTCCGCGCGATCTCATCGCCGCTTCGCGCCGTTTTTTCCCGCGCTCCGATCCGCGACGCCGGAAACCGGCCCCGGCCGCGCCGATACCTATTGTCGCGCGATTCGGTCCGCGAGGCCGGCCGAAAGCACCGGCTCCGCCCCGCACGTACCCGCGCTTTAACCTCGCGCCGCCCGCGGCACGCCGATAGTCATCCGTTGTAAATACCGCAAGCATTGCACATATCTCCGATATTCGCAGCTCCGCGATCTCTGTGCATAACTCCGCCGCATACGCGATCTCTCCGCGATCTTGTACATCGTACAGCTGCGTATTCGCGCCGATCTCCGCGATCACACCGATGTATTTATGCTTAATTGAATAAACTTTGTTACGTTTTCTATTTTAAACCGAGTCTTGTGTCTTTCTCCGCGCCTACTCCGAACCCTGACCAGCCGCGAGCTAGATCCGCGCTTCGGAAGCTAGGTTGTTTTAAAATCATTAAAGTAATGATGGAGCAATGCGTAGCAATTAAGGAACATTGTTTTATGTTGGATATACTTGCAGAAGACTGTGAGAAATGTATTTTCCAAGAAAATGAACAGTTTTTTTGCTAAAATATCATAGAAAATTAATTATACGAATGGAGCGATTGATATCCCAATAGAGCACACGAGAAATAGTTATTCTACCAAAATCATTGGGAAATGTTGACTAAACTCTTTGAGATATAGTTATGAACAATAGAGCTATTATATTACGTTGAATATTTCCGCCAATGGCTGCCGAGCCATAGTTACAATAGGCGGCCGATAAGTGGCGGCGGCGTCACTTGTGAAATGATTAATTTGTTTTAATTTTTCAATAAAAAATGCAATAAATCATTAAAATAATGATGGAGCAATAAGGAGCAATTAAGGAGCAATCGTTCTATGCCGGATTTAGCATAGAGTTATTAGAAATATGTTTTTGAGTGAAAATTAGAAATTTACGTTTTTTTAATATCTTAAAAAATAATAATTTTAAAAAGAGAGCAATTGTTTATTCTGAGGGAGCAATTAGGGAGCAATCATTTGAGCTATAGTTTATTAAAAAATATAAACTTCCAGCGCCAACTTATTTCCGGTTCTGGATTGAGTAGGATTGAAGTTAAAGACATTAATTATGAAGAATTATCAACCGATAGTATGTTCAACATAATCGATTTAATGTGGATGTATGGCAAATGGAAAGGTGTATCAGTTTACCAGGTTGGAACGGATTTATCGAACATCTAAGTAAAACCGAAACCAATTTCGAAACGTCTCGCATCATGTTCCTACTATTTATTAATAACCCGGCCAGTAATTACAACACCATTTATACGACGTTAAAATGTGCTGTTGATAATGCTGCACATTCTTATAATCAAAAAACATATATTGTCACTTTTGATCAGCCACTATTTATGAAGGCACGTGAAATCATAGCTGCTAGTAAGCCTGGATCTGAGCTTTCTAAAGTAATTGTATGATTAGGAGGCTTTCACATGTTGATGTCATTTTTAGGATGCATAGGGAACATAATGGCGGGAAGTGGTATAAAAGAAGCCCTTAGCGTTATATACGCTCCAAACTCCGTGGACAAAATGTTAAATGGCCATGCTTACGCCAGAAGTGTTAGAGGCCATACACTACTCTGTGTAGCATTATCCATGAATATTTTAATGATATGGACATGAATGACAGGATATATGATTTCATGAACGGTTATATTGATAATATCATAAATGGAACAATGTCTTATGAAGATTTTATAGCATCAAGCAGCATTTTCGAACCATTTATTCAGCAGTTTCACAGTAAAATGGATGAATTTAAAGCTCGAGGTAGTACGGCACAATTATGGGTGCAATATCTTGACATGGTTTCTATTGTACATGACTTCATACGTGCTGAGAGAGTAGGAAATTGGACCGAGCACTTGAAAACAGTGAAAAAAATGCTTCCATATTTTCATGCAGCTGGACATTTTCTGTATGCCAAATCTAGCCATTTATATTTACAAGATATGCTCTCAATAGAAGAAATTATGGATCAGCTGACATTTCAACAATTTACGGAGGGTTTTTTCACTGTAAGACGAACTGAAAAATATAATAGTGGTACTTGGACAGACATTTTCATCGAACAAACATTAATGAAGTCGATGAAGACAGAAGGAGGAATTTCACGTGGAAGAAGCACACAGGAAAGTGTATTATGTAAGTGGGTGTATGGTATGCACGCCACGAACGCCATTTGTGATGAACTGGAAAAATTCGCTGCTATTTCTTTGGATAGTGGTGAACAACATGTCGATAACAGAGATTCGCGTATTAAAAGAGATAACGAAGACGTGCTAAAATTAATTGAGTGGTTCAAACATCACAATCCGTTTCCGGCTATGAAGCAAATAATGTCCTTGGCAACTGGAATTATCGGTAATGATGAAATAAACTGTCATAATGGAGTAGAAACTCCCCCCTAACGGTCCCGGCCAACCAGGCGTTTGAAGTCAGGGTTGTTTTTCCCTACCGGCGATTGGGACCAGCCCGAAGGCTAGTCCCTGAGGGAGTCGCCGGGCTCCCATTCTTCCCGCCCCTCCGGTCCATAGACCGGCGGCAGGAAGGGTGGACTCTTAGACCCCGCACCTCACCAACGGGTCACCACAGTGACTTCTACCAACAGAAGCCACTGGACATGACCCGCCGGATCCGAACGGGGAGCCCTCTCGCCACGCCAAGGCGGTCCACCACGAGAGAGAGGAACAGCGGCCCTACAGGCGTTCGTCAGGCAACAGTGGATCCACTTATCCGGCTTAGCGTCAATCATAAATGCCTCGTCACGAGGAGTAACTGCGCGTGTCCACTCAACCGCTTCCCTATAGTTCCACGTCCATTTTGCGGAAGTTCCAACGGGTTACCTGCTGGCGAATGGGTCTCCGAAGCGAGTTAGAAATATTAAACGTGATATACGCGTGGTCCGAGAGCGACATCAGATCATCGCGAACAATCCAGTTGTTAATTCTACGCAATAGACACGGGAAGGCCCATGTCAAATGTATTACAGAGCTCCCCTGCCGGCCCAAGAAAGTGGGCCTATTACCCACGTTGGCCAGGCGAAGATCACACTGAGCGGTCCACTCCTCCAGGAGCAACCTTGTAATTTGCGAAATTAGAGCCCCATGAGTGTGCGTGGGCGTTGAAGTCCCCACAGACCAATAAATCGCTATTACCTGGCACGCTCGAACACAAGGTGGTGAGTTCGTCTAGGAAGTCTGAATACCCATTGTGATCGGTATTGGGCGATACGTAACAAGATACAATGTAAATGTCTCTATACTTAATAATAACGGCATTAATGCCCTGCGCAAACAGAACTGCCGGATATTCTGTACGACGATTATTGACATAGACGGCTGCCAGACCGTTCCCACTGGAAAACCATTGCTGGGAGTCGGGCATGCGGGCGGGCTCAGACACCACACATACCGCGGCCTCCAGTTCATCAGACTGATGAATGAGGAGGTCCTGCGCCTCCCTACGCCTATTTAGGTTGACTTGGATGAACGTCAATTATTCCTAGCGCCAATCTGAGGCTTAACTACTGGATCTCTCTCAAAACACTTGTTGGTGGAGCCCAGTCGATAGTTTGCTTGTCTGTTAGCTCCAGCGCAGACGACGCAATGTGGATCGGTATTACAATCTCCTATTTTGTACTCCCGTGAGCCGCAGCGGAAGCACGACCCAGTACGATCTTCTGAGAATGAACAGGTGTTGCGTACGTGCCCGTATATCGCCACACTTGTAGCATTGGACAGGGCTTCCAATAGCTCTGCACGCGCCATAGTCCAATCAAGTTTTATCTACCAGAGGACGTAACTTTAACGGCCGCTGCTAATGGGCACATTTGGCCCAGACCGAGTGGAGGCCGTTTAACATTCGGCGAATATTACCCAATTTCACGTCGCCCTCGTTGCAGTCGCCCATTATTGAAATCGCATTTATAATCTCCGAGGGCGAAATCGAATCATCAAGATTCCCGAGTCGAATCTCGCCCATGGTGGTCGGTCTAGATACACGCGCCACCGAATTACCCAATACTTCCTTAAGCTTCCCCGCGAGAGTATCGGCCTTGGAAGCTCCATCCGAGCCGGGAATCTCGATCACAATGTCACCGTTCGTTCTCTTCTTGTCTTGGAACTCTCTATGCCAAGTGTGTCCAGTGAGATATTTTCGGGGGCCTTTTTAGAATGTCTGCATAAGAGACCTTAGTATCGAGGCAAGTAATGGTGACTGCCGCAGATCTTGGGGGTCTGCGGCAGACCCCCGTGCGAGAAGATCCACCGGGGACACCGACCGGAGCAGTTGGGTCACGCCGAGTCACGCGTGTTTTCGCCACGGATGGCGCGGGCGCACGCACAGTAGTCATGTCCATGTCCGAGTTTTTTAGAAACCTCTGGATCTCGGAAAGAAGTTTTCCGGACTTTTTTCGAGGCCGCAGATTTGTCGGGTGGTTTGTCCGAATGCGCCGCAAGCTTATCACGTATTTCGCGCCTACGTGCGAACAGTAACGAGATTTCCTGACTGATTTGATCAATCTCACTCACGGAGGCAATTCCGTCCTCCGAATCGTCCATTTGGTCAGACACGGATCTGGAGGACACGGATTTGATACGTGTCCTCATCCGTTTATCCCCTCGAGAAGATTTCCTCATGTCACCAGAAACCGAGGCATCCGAACGGGATTCGGCTTCCAACACGTTAGTCGGTTTAGTCAAGATAACCTTTGTTACTAGTTTCCGGTTTCCGACAATTCTGGGTCCCCTCTGAGGAAGGGGAGGAAACTCCGTATTTGAGGTATCTCCAGGTTGCTCCGAGTGATGAGCCCTGCTAGCTTTAAGCTGTTGTTTCCGCGCCGCGGATTTATAAATCTTGTTATCTAAATCGTCGTCAGTCTCCTCAGACAGGGCCATCGTCTCCGCGAAGGATGATCGGGAAGTCGTTCTATCCATGAAGGCGTGCGAGGACAAAGGCGGGCCCATAGGAGCAGCCGCAAACTGAGGATCCACACTTTTTGAAATTTCCTCTTGGAGAGCCTTAATCTCTTGCTTCAACTTCTTATTTTCCTTTTTTATCAAAGATTGTTCCTCTTTGCGATTATCTTCATCGCGCTTTAAAGCGCGAAGTTGTGCCGTAAAATTATTATTTTGAAGTTTTAGGGAAGAAGTATCCCCAGAGGATTCTAGTCGCTCACAGAGGACGACTATAATTTCTGCAACGTTAGTCAATCCATGCCTGAGATGACGGCTAAGCACACCTTGTAGGTGTCCACTTTTTTCTCTAATTTTTTCCATTTTACCGATGCATTCAGAAGCAAAATCAGATAATGTATCGGCATCAAATTCTCTAATTCTCTCAGCGGACAAAACCTTGATATCGGTCTCCAGTTCTATAGACCCCGACGAGGAACTTCCACGCCTATCATCCATGACACTGGCCCTAGTTCTCTTCAACGGAAGTCTAGCCAGGGGAGAGATATCCACAGAAGGAGACGCCGCAGCCTTCCTCTTCGCCGAAGTTCCCCCCGCCAACTCTTCATCCGAGTCCGGAATTAAAATAGGCTCGTTTTCGACGAGTGTTTTATCCGCTTCACTAGCGCAGTCTCTATCCGTAGATCCGACCGGTACCACAGGACTGGTCTCCAACGATGGATGCAAGCCGGTGACAGGCTTCTCGTCACCCGACACTGCATCAGTATCTAGAAGGAGCGTCGTCAACAACTCAACACCCTCCGCACTGTTACGTCCTGCGAACTAAACGATTTCCCTTTTTCGCGGAAATTCCTATGCGCCTAGGATAGGCCTTAAGATTAAGATAAGTAAACTGAGCACGGACGGTTATCGATCGGCGAGTGAGCCTTGATCCCCTCACATTCCTTTTTTTTATGATCAAAATACCTATTTGCTTGGGCAACTAAAAGCAACCTTCCAGATGACAAACTACTGACAGACGGGACCTACGTGATCGGTCTTTATCAACCCATAACTATAAACCCGGCGCCACGACGCGCCAAAAGGGGCCTTAATCCCAGACGAAGAGTTTGCTTAGGATCCTTATTGCATCGCGCGACTAGCTCAAAATTGCCCGCGCAATGTTCCGACAAATAGAGGCGAGATCTAAAGCGTGCTTTTGGAAATCTTGTAAGACCACGTGGCGGAAGTTTCTGTTTGCAATAAAACTGCAATTAAGATTAGACGGAATGCATTTGTCTGTTGATACTGAAAGCAGGGTCGCGAGATAAATAAGGGACCCTAATAAAAAGAGAAATCGGCGATAGTCGAAAACAAATAAGTCACTGGAAGAATCGCTGGGTTGCACCCCCGATAAGACAGTGGGGGCCTTACGAGACGACTCACCAATGAACAGCCGGAAAAAATCGATAACCGTCTCTAGCTCTCTAGGATAGGCGAAAACTGAAGAATCCACCTCTTGGGTAAAGACCAACCCACCCAATGGGAAATCCTTTAAACCCAAATTAGAAACATCCCGCCAACCAGAAGTTCCCAAAATGAAAACCAGACACATCCCACACGAAACCCATCCCTTCCATTCCTTACATTTTCCTATATAAACCCTGACATTGCGGCACTCAGGACACAAAAAAGCTTTCGACTCTCTTCAAGCGTCTCAAGCCTTAGTCTCGCCCTTTTAATCTCGGCATTATAATCGTGATCTCTTTGAGCCACGATTCCGCACTTAGAGTCAGTGCAAGAAATCCGACAGCAGATCAGTCGCCCCGACTCATCCTCCAACTAAGGTCCATTCAGGAAGGAGCCGCTCCCACGTTTGAAATTCAACAAGTAGTAAGTCTCGTAATTCCTTTTTCCTTTTCTTTCTCGTGTTATCGTCCCCCTTCTCAAGTGGTCTATCGATTGTTGGATCCCCGGGAGTTTATTATAGCGAGTCTACTGACCTCGTGGCTTTGGGTCGATCGGTGTAGGTATTGAGTTCCCGGCGGTCGTTGGCGTTGTCGCGGGTCTGGCTGACTTATCGGCCTTTGGCTCCCAGCGTCTTCGTCGCCGTTGCGGACTCAGCTGGTCCACTGACACCTTGAGCTCGTGGTAGATTGTCATCGTGGATTTGGGTCGATCGGTGTAGGTATTGAGTTCCCGGCAGTCGTTGGCGTTGTCGCGGGTCTGGCTGACTTGTCGGCCTTTGACTCCCGGCGTCTTCGTCGCTGTTGCGGACTCGGCTGGTTCACCGACCTCCCTGAGCCCGTAACGATTTCCTTGCTCGTTTTGTATGCTTCCGACCGGGTCCGAGGGAGATCAACCACTAAATAAATAAAATAATTTTAGTGGACCCGAAAGTTCCACCCCTTCAAGGACAGAATCTCCGCATGATCAAGCGGAAGAGAAACCGACGGAACAAACGGGCGCGAAGGGAACTTGACTTCCCTCAGGGGTCAGGCAACCCAAGTCCTCCGCGACTCGCCACCAAGGATGCCAATGGTGCTGTTTTGCCCGCTGCCTGCGCGCCTGGTGGGGGACACGCACACACCTGACGGAGCCGTGTACGTGTGCGCTGGGCGCTCGGCGGCGGCTCGGCCAGCTTCGGGCGGGTAGAAGAGTGCAGACATACACTCGGATGTCTCGTTCTTCCGCGAGTCGTAGCGTAGCCATAGCCGGTTCATCGAAAGTCGTATGCGTTAGCGCGTCGGCTGACTTGGCTCGTCTATTATGTCTCGCGTATCCCTTCTGATGTTGATTTATGAATAAAATATATTTTATGACATTGCAGATGAATAAAATATCCCTTCCCACACTAGGCGCGATACACTGTGTCTCTTAATTATTTAAAAGTAATGAAAAAATCATTTATGTAATTAATAAATTTTACTAACAAAAAATGTTAGTAAAATTTATTAATTACATAAATGATGTCTAATGAAATTATTCAAATTATATTATCTTTATTCTGAAAATAACCTATATAAATTAAGTAAAGAAATAAAAAACAGAAAAAGCGTAAATAATAGAAATCCACTCTTGGCCAATATGTACGCTTTCTTCTAAAAAAATCTTGTTATTAATTTAGAAAGATGACTTCTGTTTGCAATTCTTACATTTTTTTAAATAAAAATATATTACTGTACATCATCAGCACACTGCGTAATTTATATTTTCTCTTTACCATATACGATTATATATTTTTAATCCATTTATTTTAATAAATATCTATACATATTGTTGGAATACATTTGCTGACTTAATATGACTCATAAAAATGTAAAATTAAACGATGACTTTCAGTTTTTATTTTATATTTGCGGTTTATTATTAGTAATAAATCAATAAAGAAATGGAAAGTTTTAAAATATTTATTTTTCTTACAATTATTTGATATCTATTTATAAAATGTGTAATTTTATGCTCGTAATCTTGCACTTTTTATTATCAAATTTTTCAATATGTTATCAGCAATCTTTATAATCTATAAATGCATATTTTGGTGTAATAACATGGTGTCTTTTCATAATAATTTCTGAAAGCTGTACTTTGGATTATCTTAAAAATGAGAACTGACTATATTAATACTAGCCTAATTCATATTTATTATAACACCTCTATTTCACTATATTAATTATATGATGTTTTAAATTGACCTCTTCAATCGAATTATTATTTGTTCACTCTCAACATGCTTTGCGTTACCGTGTGTCTGTGAAGTTGGCATATCATTTTCCAGCAGATCAAAAATAAAAGGGAGTTCTTGTCGCATGCAGTCGAGTTCTATAGTTCCTGATACTTTTTAGTAATAGTTCTGTTGATTTTGACAAAAAAAGTCCATTGAAAAAATTATCTGCTAGTTTTCCGAAATCTCGGAGTTCCGGTTTATCTAAAATATTTTTCGAATAGTTCTGAGCATATTGAAGCATTTTCTACAGAGTTCCCGACACTAGCAATGTTGAATAATTTTTTTTATAAATTAATACCGGCCGAAAGCCGAGTATTTAGAGAGAATAGGGTGATATGCTGTACGAAATGTCGCAGTTCCGGTTTATTTAAAATATTTTTCGAATAGTTCCGAACATACTAAAGCATTTTCTACAGAGTTCCCGACCCTGGCAATGTTGTATGATTGTTTAAAAAATTTAATTGCTCGGCTTTCGAGCGGTATTAATTTATAAAAAAATTATTCAACATTGCTAGTGTCGGGAACTCTGTAGAAAATGCTTTAGTATGTTCGGAACTATTCGAAAAATATTTTAAATAAACCGGAACTGCGACATTTCGTACAGCATATCACCCTATTCTCTCTAAATACTCGGCTTTCGGCCGGTATTAATTTATAAAAAAAATTATTCAACATTGCTAGTGTCGGGAACTCTGTAGAAAATGCTTCAATATGCTCAGAACTATTCGAAAAATATTTTAGATAAACCGGAACTCCGAGATTTCGGAAAACTAGCAGATAATTTTTTCAATGGACTTTTTTTGTCAAAATCAACAGAACTATTACTAAAAAGTATCAGGAACTATAGAACTCGACTGCATGCGACAAGAACTCCCTTTTATTTTTGATCTGCTGGAAAATGATATGCCAACTTCACAGACACACGGTAACGTAAAGCATGTTGAGAGTGAACAAATAATAATTCGATTGAAGAGGTCAATTTAAAACATCATATAATTAATATAGTGAAATAGAGGTGTTATAATAAATATGAATTAGGCTAGTATTAATATAGTCAGTTCTCATTTTTAAGATAATCCAAAGTACAGCTTTCAGAAATTATTATGAAAAGACACCATGTTATTACACCAAAATATGCATTTATAGATTATAAAGATTGCTGATAACATATTGAAAAATTTGATAATAAAAAGTGCAAGATTACGAGCATAAAATTACACATTTTATAAATAGATATCAAATAATTGTAAGAAAAATAAATATTTTAAAACTTTCCATTTCTTTATTGATTTATTACTAATAATAAACCGCAAATATAAAATAAAAACTGAAAGTCATCGTTTAATTTTACATTTTTATGAGTCATATTAAGTCAGCAAATGTATTCCAACAATATGTATAGATATTTATTAAAATAAATGGATTAAAAATATATAATCGTATATGGTAAAGAGAAAATATAAATTACGCAGTGTGCTGATGATGTACAGTAATATATTTTTATTTAAAAAAATGTAAGAATTGCAAACAGAAGTCATCTTTCTAAATTAATAACAAGATTTTTTTAGAAGAAAGCGTACATATTGGCCAAGAGTGGATTTCTATTATTTACGCTTTTTCTGTTTTTTATTTCTTTACTTAATTTATATAGGTTATTTTCAGAATAAAGATAATATAATTTGAATAATTTCATTAGACATCATTTATGTAATTAATAAATTTTACTAACATTTTTTGTTAGTAAAATTTATTAATTACATAAATGATTTTTTCATTACTTTTAAATAATTAAGAGACACAGTGTATCGCGCCTAGTGTGGGAAGGGATATTTTATTCATCTGCAATGTCATAAAATATATTTTATTCATAAATCAACATCAGAAGGGATACGCGAGACATAATAGACGAGCCAAGTCAGCCGACGCGCTAACGCATACGACTTTCGATGAACCGGCTATGGCTACGCTACGACTCGCGGAAGAACGAGACATCCGAGTGTATGTCTGCACTCTTCTACCCGCCCGAAGCTGGCCGAGCCGCCGCCGAGCGCCCAGCGCACACGTACACGGCTCCGTCAGGTGTGTGCGTGTCCCCCACCAGGCGCGCAGGCAGCGGGCAAAACAGCACCATTGGCATCCTTGCTCGCCACTCCACCACCTCCACCAGTTTTTACGCAGGAACCCTGTACGTCACAGGAGAATCGCCCCGTTGTCCCACCTTCTCGCCCTGTCGTCTTACCTTCTCGCCCTTTCGTCGCATCTTCTCGCCCTGTTTGTCGCGTGGCCCCTTTTCGCGTGGTCCCCATCAATCCCGATCCCGCCCCCTTACTAGAACCTCCCGATTCCCCGACCTCCTCGACCGCCTCGACTCTCGATCTCGAGGAAGAAGTCGATCCCGAAGTAGTTACCCTCGATTAATAATTAATATCTTTATAGCATAAAAATTATTTACTTTTCTTTTATGTTTTAGTTTAATTTAAATACTCACATACATCCCACACGCACACAGTTAAATTCGTGTAACTCCAATCCTAAACTAATTGTAATAATAGCGGGCAGGAGGTGCATTGAATAGGTTTCCCCTTCAAAGATCCTGCCCGATCACCCCCGCACCAATGTAACACCCGCGGTAACTATACACTCACACACTCAAATAACATACACTCCGGCTTATCTCAATACCTGATTCTCTACCAATGTCAGTACAACCATTATTTTATTGTAATGTTCACTCTACTAATCTCAGCAACACGTATTGTTTTATTGTGTAATAAATGTTTAATTTGTTTATAAAATTTAATTAAATGTTCCTTTATTTTAAATAAGACCTCACTCTCAGTACCATCCTTCCTCTCGAAATCGCACGAGGTCCGATCCTGAGTTAAAGGGATTGAATTCCCTGACTCGAAAGAGGACCTACGGTCGCACCGCTCACGGAAGGCGTCCTATCATCTCTACGGACGTTGACCCTTCCCGAGCCATCGAAAGCGCGTCCGGCTCGCGCCACGCGCCTCAGAGCGTGTACCTGCGAGCAAATTTCTTAAGCGTCTAGTTGCGTCCTTCCTTACCCCGACCCCTCTGGTTAGCCTTTCCTTTGCTTCCCGGATTTTCTTATCCTAATCCCGGGGTTGGACGTAACAGCACAAAACGGAGGAAATTCGTGACCGGTGTCTTCATCCACGGTAGTAGGCAACGCCGGTGGCAGCCCTTTGCTTGATGACGACACGCCACCCCCAGGGACGGGAGGGGTAGCGCGCCGATCGCTGGAGATCCGAGCTCCCTGCGATGGTAATGACTTCTCTTTGTTTTCCGACATATTCATTAATAATAATAGTTGGTTTTTGAATCAGAGTAGCCTTTCCCTAAGACTTGCCCCCGCAGAAATGTACTCCGCCCAGAGTACACCCGCTGCTAATTGGTGTTTATTAGCTAAAAAATAATATCCCGCGCTAAGGGGCAATACGCGGAGAGATCTAAGTTTAGCTCGTTGTCGAGCACGTACTTATAATGAGTAATTATAACATGCGCCGCTTGATGTCTGCAAAATTTCACAGTAGTTGCCAGATGCAGCGCAAAATTTCAAAAAACTATATTCATCACACAAGCGCATTAGAAGTTAACTTAACTTGTTCCTATCAGGAATGTGTATATTGTTTACACATTCATATCAGTTCGTTCAGGGATATAGCGCAAGTATCTAAAAGTGTATAATATTCGGTTACATGTCTAAATATCCCGGACATAATATCCCGCGACAAAATATCCCGGTCTTATTATCCCTGCGACAAAACATCCCGCGACAATATATCCCATGACAAAATATCCCCTGGCAAAATATTTCATGACAAAATATCCCCTGGCAAAATATCTCATGACAAAATATCCCAATTCACGCGAAACGAGGGGCCACATGGGTTTAAAACTTTCCACGCGTGAAAAGTGTAAGCGTGGAAGCAGTGGGTTCCGCCCCCCTGCGGATGGCTCCACTATTATTAAACTAGACACATAGTGTGCCTTCAAAGTACATGCGTGGACTTTCCACGCGTGGAAAGTTGTAAACCCATGTGGCACCTCGTTTCGCGTGGAAAGTGTATGCGTGGAGGCAGTAGGTTCCGCCCCCCTGCGGGGGGCTCCACTATTATTAAACTAGACACATAGTGTGTCTTCAAAGTACATGCGTGGACTTTCCACGCATCACAAGGATCCAGAAATATATTCAAATTTAAACATATGCACAAAAACTTATAATTTAGTAGAGCAATAATAACAGTTACATACATAAATACACATTAATCATTGAAATACAAATATAAATACACATTAATCATAGAAATACAAATATATATCGCCTCACACTACAACGTTCTGACCAATATCGTGTAAACAGCAACAGTATTTTTACGATGCACACCATAAATAAAACCATGAAGCACTAATTGTCGCTTCCCCTTCTGACTACTTACAAATTTCAAAGGCATCGCACACCTGACCGCACAATCCTAACAGATGTAACTGACTGACAACCGTATCGCAAGTAACATCCAGACATATTCACCAGTACACATTCCTTATTTTGCCAGGGGATATTTTGTCATGGGATATTTTGCCAGGGGATATTTTGTCATGGGATATATTGTCGCGGGATGTTTTGTCGCAGGGATAATAAGACCGGGATATTTTGTCGCAGGATATTATGTCCGGGATATTTAGACGTGACACCTAATATTCGCAGTGTAATTATACAAAGTAAAAATAGTAACAATGGTTATTTGCTCCGAGATTCATATGAATCATCCCTAACAAAAGTCCCTATATGGGAACATCAAGTCCGCAGTCATATGACTGTACAATCCAAGGTTATATAGTTCGCACGCGTGATAAAAGCTAGCCCTAATTAACTTTAATATAATAGATAGATACAATAATTAGTAATTAGTGAATATGATAAAATATTCGCTTACCTGATTATAAAGATCGTAGTTTGTACAAAGGTGTGTAAATAAATAAATATGGAAAAATAACTTTATCCGCCAGTGAATAAACCAAATATTATTTTATTGCTCGACTAACTGGCACAATGTAAAAAATATGCACTACGTTTCGGCTTAAGGTTCGAGCCCTTCTCAAGTGCGGTCTAATCGTCTAACGACTCGTCATATGTATGGCTGTAGCCGTGATTAATGCCAACGGGTGATGTTCGTTGTAGATATTGTAAGAAATCGAAGGGCGCCTACCCCGATAGGTGGCTCCACGTGGCGCATGCGAGCGTCACGACAGTTACGCTGACTAGGGGCGCTAGCGGCACCGTCGCCAACGAGCGATCGGAGAGTGTGTGTGATTGGTCGGGTCGGCGATGACGCAAGATGTTTACGCGGCGCGCCTAACGGTCGTGCAAGTCCGAACGTGTTTCAGCGAGTTCAAGACAAGAAGCGTGCGAAAGAGGTTCGAGAGAGTTCGAGGTGAATTTCCGAAGAGATCGGTCGCGCGGCGGAGGGCCCGTGTAATCGCGTCCCGATATATCGATCCGTGATTAATGTAAAAGCGAAATACAGTTCAAGTAAGCATTATTTATCCTTGTCTTCTTTCCCCTCATCACTACTCTCGTCTCTCTACGTAATGAGCGCGATGTCGTACAATACCCGTGGCTCGTAGTCGAGGCCGTCCTGCATATTCCTTCGAGAATACCGGTGAAACAACAGTAGGTAAACTATGTTAGTTCTAAATTACTCTGTGTGCGTGCATGCGCGCGCGTGTGTGTGTGTGTGTGTGTGTGTGTGTGTGTGTGTGTGTGTGTGTGTGTGTGTGTGTGTGATAATCGACAGGATCTCGTTATCGTGAACCGTTTTCGGGGCGCCGCGGGGGTATCGGGTTACACACGGGTATCGGATTTCGCGGGGGTACCGCGTTTTTGCCGCGCCGCGGGAGAGGGGGTCCGCGTTTTCGCCGCGCCGCGAGGTCCGCGTGCAACGACCGCGTTGGTCCGCGCGACGTCTTCTCGTTCGCGTTATCTCCCCCTCGTAGATGTTCTTTCGCGCCCCCGTCCCCCATTCGCGCGCGTCTTCACGGTCGCGGTCTCTCTCTCTCCATCGCTCGCGGTCTCTCTCTCGTTCCCGTTCGCGCGCGTCTTCTCGCTCCCGTCACCCATTATAGTTAGATCATTTTTATATTATTTTAAGTGATTTATTTATTGGAAATAAGAGGAAGAATATTTAATAATTTATACGAGACAGATGAGAAAACGTTTAATGATCGCGCGACGAGTGCGGCACGCACATTCTTATCGAGAGTTACCGCTCTGTAATTCTAAACCGCTGACGGTGGACAAGGGAACGGTAGACAGAAGGAAAGATAATTTTAGATACAGTGATATGCATTTTAATATACATTTATTTCTCAAAGTATTCCTATCAAAGCATACAATAATAGCACTAAAATAAAATTTTATAACATTTATGTACGTCTTTCTTCATTATAGTAACTATCAAAGAAACTTGCAAAAATTATAGTTTTATCGAACGCAAAATCATTAGCTGTAACAAATAATAAGTCAACGTTACTATTATGACTTTACAACTATCATGATTACTTATAAAGTACATTTATCATGCAAATTTCTGAAGATATTTTGCGGCAAATTTTCTTCACCTGAAACACATAAATGCAATAACACGATTAAGATAAGGATTCAATATTTTTTTATTAAAAAAGCGATTGTCTTACCAGTATTCCTCCTCCTCCTCCTCTATATCCTCCCCGAAGAGTCTTCGCAACGAGTACGAATCGAATTGATAGTCCTGCAGTTCTCTGTTTATACGTCTCTCCTCTCGCATCCACCGCCAGTAATCAATATTAATAAATCCTGGGATATGGTAGTCCATACGCAGCTGTAAGATAAACATTAAAAATATTACTTTTTCTTAAAACATGCGCACGCACGCACAAAGGAAAAAATTATACCCACGCAATCTCGGGGGATGCGGATCCGCACCCACAAGTCCTCCATCTGCACCTCGATCCTTAAAATGCGCCGCACCCATCGCGGCCACATCCACTAAACAAAAAAGAAAAAACATTAAAAACTCTATAATGTATGTCACTACACTTTTGTCGCACTTCGTACCAAGATGTTCCTTGGAAAAAATATTTCAATGTACTCCATTGTCACACACGCACTCAATCAAAAATTCACGCGGAATCTCGTCGAAGAAGCAGCTGTCGATCGTCGCTAAAGATGTTCGTTATACTGACCGCGCTCTAGCCCGAGCTCAATTTATAGGGCATTGAAAAATGAAGAGAGAGGGTTGTACGTGATTTATCTGTGACATATTATATTATCAAAACTAGCTATCATGAAAAATAATCTTCTACTTACCTTTGCATCATGCAGTCGCAGGTGGATACTCTGAACCGCTATCGAATAAGATGAGAAGCGAGGATGCGCGTGATTTATCTGCGGCGTATTATGTTATGCAAAAATAATCCTCGCGAGAAAAAAGACAGCTATCAAGGTTAATAAAACAAGCTTCACTAAAATAGTTAAAAATACTGCAGGCTATGTCTTTCACAAATGACATGTGCACACAGGACACAGATTACATGGCATAATTAGATATAATGGATCTCCACATGATGAACAGAAGAGACCGTCCATGAGTACATAAAGACGGGTGTCATGTTTTCGCTCAGCGTACAACATTGAGAACAGTCCGCTTATTCTCACCATACATGATACACAAAACTTTGCGTGCCCGGAAGTGAAATAAAAGTATGTGCAACACATCTTTTTCAAAGGATTCAACGTATTCACTTCAGCTTGGTTTAAAACTCTGAAAATTTCTTCCGTATCAGACCTTTCGCTGTCATAACATGAATCGTCTGACAATATTGCATCATCATCATCCATTTCTTCCTCTTTATTCACTTCAACGTCCATTTCTTCTTCTTCTTGTTCATTCACTTCAACTTCCATTCTTTCTTCTCCTTCAAACTGCAATTCTTCGAAATCCATTTTATATACACTCTGTTCCACTCACGCGCTAAAATATAAACTTTGGAAAATATCCGAAGGGGTTCTTTTCCAATAAAATTCGCTGTTGAGAAACTCCCGGTTCGATCGGAGATCGGCGATTCCAATTTCGCGACGGATCAAATATCGCGCTACGTC
Source organism: Temnothorax nylanderi (assembly GCF_030848795.1). Taxonomy (NCBI): domain Eukaryota; kingdom Metazoa; phylum Arthropoda; class Insecta; order Hymenoptera; family Formicidae; genus Temnothorax; species Temnothorax nylanderi. The sequence goes on along the minus strand of NW_027249491.1, from coordinate 133,318 downwards.
GACTCTCCACAATTTCAATCTGCAACAATTTCTCATCCACGGTTCGCTGATTTTCACGATTTTGAATTTACAATTGAGCACCGGTTTGCACAATTTTATGTACTCGTCGCTCATATCACGTTAAAAAGAAAAAATCGCGGTATTGCACTCACGCGCTAAAATATAAACTTTGGAAAATATCCGAAGGTTCTTTTCCAATTAAATTCGGTGTTGAGAAACTCCCGGTTCGATCGGAGATCGGCGATTCCCAATTCGCGACGGATCAAATATCGCGCTACGTCGACGTCCGACAAGTACAATCTGCTACAATTTCTCATCCGCGGTTCGCTGATTTTCACTATTTTGAATTTACTATTGAGCACCGGTTTGCACAATTTTATGTACTCGTCGCTCATGTCATGTGTTGTACTCGCGACTTTCGGTCCACGACTACTGAGCGTACCCTCAAATTCATCCTTCTATATCTCACTATTGTCACATCGTTTGTTTAACATATCTAATTTCACAATGATCTCAGCATCCGTACGGATGCGCCTTGCGAAAAATCTACGATGTACAGTTTTGCACGTGTGCAATGAAGTCACCGCGAGACACGTATGTTCATGAAAACGATATCGCAACATTAACTTTCAATGGTTTAATCTGTATAACTGCTATTGAACCGCTATCAAACTTCTTTAAAACATCTTTAAAAACAACTTTAAAAACAGCTATCAAACAACTTTAAAAATAGCTAAAAAACAACTAAAAACAACTAAAAACATCTTTAGAAACAACTAAAAACAACAAAAAACATCTTTAAAAACAACTAAAAACAACTATCAAACAACTAAAAACAACTAAAACAGCTTTAAAAACATCTATCAAACAACTATTAAACAACTAAAAACATCTTTAGAAACAACTAAAAACAACTAAAAACAACTAAAAACAACAAAAAACATCTTTAAAACAACTAAAAACAACTATCAAACAACTAAAAACAGCTAAAAACAACTAAAAACAACTAAAAACATCTTTAGAAACAACTAAAAACAACTAAAAACAACAAAAAACATCTTTAAAAACAACTAAAAACAACTATCAAACAACTAAAAACAACTAAAAACAACTAAAAACAACAAAAAACATCTTTAGAAACAACTAAAAACAACTAAAAACAACAAAAAACATCTTTAAAAACAACTAAAAACAACTATCAAACAACTAAAAACAGCTTTTGAACAGCTAAAACAGCTTTTGAATAGCTTTTAAACAACTAAAACATCTATATTATATTACAAACTATGTGGGAAAAGGAAATAAAACATTTTATATATACATATATAGTTTATTTAAAAAAAAATCATAATTTTTTCTGGTGTCGCGACCACCAGTTACATATTTTTAATACATTTTGTAATGCGCAATTCTTAACATGTTTTTCACATCTTATAGTATTAGTAACATCTAGATTATTTAAAGATTCGATATCTTCGTAATCGGCATCCAAAGTCTCAATGTTTAGATTTTTTCTAGCTTTATTCTCAAGTAGATCCACCAGCCATTCTCGTTTCTGGCATCCCTTGACGTACACAAGAGTCGACGTCTCGTCGCCCTCTCCAAGCACGGCCGATGTAATTAAATGTTTCGCCATGCTGTATGGCACGTTTCCATCCTCCCATCGTAGTCCATGGTGATTTGCAATCAACCAAGAAGCGCATGATTTGTCGGATTTCGTGAGGAGACTCCATGGCATGGGACATGTAAAAATGTAATGTGCCAAAACGGTCCCGTTTCTCAGAACCGCCACCTCCTTTACGACAAATTTCATCCCGACGGTGAAGCCTTGCAGATCGACAAACGTTGGTACGATCATGACGAAACGACGGAGCAATCTGTATCTTATCGCGGTACATCAGTGCTTCTTATATCGCAATACCCGCTGATATTGCAATTTACATGATTTTGCGCACTACGTTCGACAATGGACAGTATTCGATTACACGATCATGCAAGATGAGGCAATAGGCGGTAGTATTTGCCGGTACATTCTCTTTGCAGTCAAATTCTATTCGCACATCCACGGTGGCGCTCTTGACAGATTCGTTTTGTCGCGAGCAATCGATGACAACAAAAGGTCCTTCCATCAGGAATGTATACAAGCTGCAAAGCGTATCACTGGAATCGTATCCGTAATAAGCTTTACGAAAACGCGCATACATATCGAAAAGGACGGCGTATCGATTTTTGCCAAAATCCAGATTCAAGTCGTCGTACGGATAAAATTCAGAGTTTAGATAAAGTTTCACGTTGGTCAAGTTACAGTCATCGAATACGCTAACATTTTGAGACATGATATTCTTGCGCCCGGTCTGCAGCGCAAAGATAACGTATCGCGGCTTCTCCAGCTGAGTCGCCGTTTTGACGGCCCACGAATGCTTGGTCGTGCTCTGCAACATGGGGTACTCGTACAGATCCCACGAACGGAAACTAACACTAAGATATCGCCCGCTTTCCAAGGCCCGTAGCATGGATAGCTTATTGATCTCGTTTAATGTGACGTGAGGCATTCGCCACTGTACTTTAAACAATTCAATTTCCGGCTCCGTCGCCGGATTTCCCACAATGCAATTGTTGTCGCTGCGCGCTCGTATCAAAATTAATTCGTGACGAGCGTTAACAACCACGCGTTTGTAATCCTCGCAAAAGCCCAGCAACCTCTTGAGCGGTACGCAAAAGTTGAAGTATCCTTCCGGTATGCTCGATGAAACGTCCCATCCAGCATTCCGCATGAGTTGAGAATCATTATACGATAGCGATACATAGTTCTTGATGGTACTGGTTATTCCAACGTTTCTGTTGCGATCAATCTCCACACCGTTGAGCTCGTATCGAATCTCATCGAACATGAACGCTGCACAATTATTCGCAAGCGTTGTCTGAGACTCGTCATCCCTTTTCTTTATCGTCAATCTTCCTTCAACGTAGAGAAAGCTCTCGCACGGCAACGTGTATAAATCCTGTTGTTGTATGGGTATTCTTATCTCATCGTTATGTCCAAACGTTGTGTTGGCATACGGATTGTACGTGTGTGTCTCAATCTTGACGACGCTGTCGTCAAAGATCGGTTCACCTCCAATGTTTAAGATATTAGCCATTTCGTACGACGAAACCCAATGATTTCAGAAATTCAACGTTCGACGCAGTGAGTTTCTTCTTTGGCGATCGGATTGTCTCTCTAATTTTGTTTCTCGTCTGTTGCACCTGCTCAGCTTCGTTCAGTACGAGCATCTCACGTTATCGCTGTCGTCTTCGTACATGCAGTCTAACGGTGATCTCCTCTCCACGAAAATCAATCAATCGGCCGTCCTGATCCACGACGCGAAGCGTCAAGTCCGAAATGCTCCGTACGATGATCGGAAGGTAAATGATCTGTGCCGGCGTTTCCGATATCTTATATCCTGGAGGCACACTCGGTGAAAACTCGTGTATCGTGTGCACGTACTTGTCGTTGCTGTACGCACCCGCGGTCACGTTACACTCTATGCGAATGATGTTTACGTTGATGATATTTATCGGAACATCCGATTCGTGCCATTGTCGCGACTCCAGCACGCGATTCGCTGAAAATCCCAGCAGCGATCCAATGTTGTTCGGTTTGGTGAAATTTATCCGATAAGCGCACTTGATCTCGCTCTTCATCGTATTGTTATTAGCCCGAATAATCAATGGGTGCGATTCATCTTCATTTATCGAGACATTATTGGATTGATCCCATAAAAGAGCGCGTTTCAGATACATGTCTATATCACGCAGTTCGTACGATCCTTCGGGAATGGTAATCTCCTTGTCGTCGTCATAGTAGAATTTATTGTTCGACGAATTTACATTCGGTATCGTGTGATAGGTTTCAAAATCTGTCAGACCGAGCTCGTAATCGCCATCGCTCAAATCCACGGCGGGAAAGTAGCTTACCGCGAGGATGCTGCTCTTGCCGGTGAGCGTAAATGTCAGTGACATGTTTGAATGAATACTGAGATTAAACAGCGTAACGCCGGTCTTTAAATTGATTGTCAGCCGACTGTAGAAAACGCAGACACAGTTGTCCACAATTGCTCTGATCGTATCGCTGATATGGCGTGCGATTGTACTCTATTACATTGTTCTTTAGATACTGCGCCAATTCTCTCGGTGGTCGAAGATTGCCAAAACTGTCGAAATATATGGCACGATCTCCCCTCTTCGCGTACGCCACCCAGTGAGTACCCGGTCCCTCAGTATTATCCAAATTCACGATACCGCTTTCGTTTCGACGTACACCGCCGATCGGTAACGAGTCGCGCATGAAAATACCTCGAAAATATGGAATGCGCATACGCTTTGCCAATTGTTGCAGTTGTACGTTGGTAGTTACACCCTTGGGGATTTTTAGCGTCTCTTCGACGTTTTTTTTTTCTCGAGACTCCCCGTCCGCGTTTGTACGGAGCGAGATAAAGTCCGTGACCTTCCATGGCGCGATTGTGACGTTGCATCTCTTCCAGCTGACGTCGCGCGGCTTTGTTATCGTTCACGGCCTTTGCGACTCCCGCCGCTCCGCCGACCAACGAACCGAGAACCCCTAATAACGGCAGGATCGGTAGAATACCACCGCGTTTCGCTATCGGAAGTATTCGCTTGTTCTTCTTCTTTTTCTTCGTTTTCAAACCCATACCGAGTTTCGTTTTAGCCTTCATGGCCGCCCAGACGGCTGTAGCTGCAGCTCTCTCTCCGAGAGTCGAATCGTTCGCGGTGACACGTTTTCGCGCTTTCGCGGCAAGTATATTGTCTGCCACGTGTCGTTCTGCGAGATCGCTGCTACGCGAGTAGGCTATGTCGTGCTCGCGACACGCTGCGTCCAATGGATTAATACCCTGATCACCTCTTGCCAATCGTGTTTCTAAATGAGTTCCCGGACCGCAAAATTGATAGCCGGGAATGTGTAATGCGATCGGAAGCGCGTTTATCGCGCGATTCAACAGACCTCGACCTATCTTCGGCGGCATTCGCCACAGTTTTTTATCAACGGCGGCGGACCGTCGATGTGCGTTTGCTGACACGACAAATTATAATGTATTAAACAGCGACGGTATTGCTGAACCTCCGAATCTGCCTTGATATGTTCGGGAAGCTTATCCCACAAATAATCTATATGATTATAAAACTGCCGTAGTAGAATGACCTTTGGTATATACTTTAACTGCTCGGCGGTTAAATCGTAAATATCGCTGTTATCCGACACGAGCAAAAACATTTTAAAGACTGAGCATCTCAGCTCTACGCGCCTCTATAAATAGGCCAGCTTTCTCGATACTGTTTTTCATTCGTTGTGGAGGGGAGGTAAAATGCGGTTTGTACGACAATCGCGGACGATCAAAGTGACAAACTTTGACGATAGGATACAGTTAACGAAAGAGGTACGCAAACATGGAGACATGCTACCGATTTCTATACGTGGTATCATCTGCGGTCCGTCGAATTGCGGCAAGACAAACGTCTTGATAAGCTTGCTGGAAAGTCCGCACGGTGTACGTTTCGAGAACGTGTATGTGTACTCGAAATCGCTGCAACAGTCGAAATACCGATATTTGGAGAATATACTAACACCGATAGAAGAAATTGGCTACTTTACGTTCTCGAATAACAGTGACGTCATTCCACCGAGCGAGGCGCTCCCGAATTCTATTTTTATCTTTGATGACGTGGCATGCGACAAGCAGGATACGATAAGAGAATACTTTGCAATGGGCCGGCACGCCGACGTTGACTCCTTCTATCTTTGTCAGACGTATGCAAAGATACCGAAGCATCTTATACGCGACAACGCGAATTTATTGATTCTGTTTAAACAGGATGGTACCAATCTGAAACACATATTCAACGATCACGTAAACACAGATATGTCATACGATGATTTCAGCAAATTGTGTGATACATGTTGGCGACAAAAGTATGGATTCGTGGTGATAGACAAGGACAGCGCGATTTCGAATGGTCGATACAGAAAAGGATTTAACGACTTTGCGATACCGAAACGCGGTTAGTTGTTGTCGACGCGCCGATTGAACAACGTTATCGCAACATGGACAGCGGCGAGGAGATTAGAGAGCGCGAGAGAATAGCAAATCAAATTGCGAAAACAAGCGATTCGATTCGCAAAAAGTATCACGCCTTGAAAACTGGCAAAATGGAGGAAGATATCGCGTTGGAGAGACACTTTAAGCCCATCATCGAGCCTCTAAGGCAGATTGCCGAAAACACCGTTGGCAAAGAATCTGACGTGTCAAAGATTGAGAATGAAACGGTGTGGGAAGACGAAGAGCCAAAGTTCAAACGAAAACGACCAAACGCCTCGTTTAACGACTCTGTAATGGCTTCAACTCCGGTTACGTTGAAACGATCGATAAATGTGCCATCTAATTTGAGCGAAATAACCAAAATTTTACAACCGCATAAATCGAAACGATCGACAGGTCCATTGAATGAACCACCGATAACCTCTGCGCCTTCCGTCCAACCCACAATACTCGAATCACTCGCAAACGAAGATGTTTTCGAAACCACGGATGACTCACTCGTGACGTCCGTTCGACAGCAGTTGCAAACATCTGAGGGTCGAGAAACGTTGCGAGATCACTTTGGTCTATTGGGCCAAAAGTACGTCGGGGCAGTTCTGAGCGGCGATCAAGAAAGCGGTATAGACACCGTATACGGCGTTTATTTCAGCAACGATGGAATGATGCTCGGTAATAAACGTTTTGACGTGAACAACGCGGACAACATAATTATCGACGGCATACGATACGCTGGCACACGCGGTCTTTACGAGTTGATCTTTAAGAAATTTCCCAATGACGATATCTACACGGTGGACGATATGCAAACATACAAGAGCATTCTGTTGACGACGAGTGCTCATAAGCGCAATTATGATGCTCACGCTCGAATAAATGGCAACAGGGGATACAAGTACACACAAATAATCGCACCGTTGATTTCGGGTAAAAAAGCTGGAAAAGGTATACCGCGTGCCACGATATTAAACGGCAACAAGATCGACCATATAATTGCATCGTCGATTTCGGGTAAAAAAGCTGGAAAAGGTATACCGCGTGCCATGACATTAAACGACAACAAGATCGACTATGTTCATTGGGACGATCCCAACGAGCTTGTAGATCGTCTCCGATTGCTCGAAGCTTCGCGCCTAGCGGGTCACACCGGTCACGATAACGAGATCCTGTCGATTATCGAGGAACTTCGCGAGGCTGGACTTATTATAAATTAAACCGCGCGTCGGCGAGTCGTTCAATCAACATCGAAATGCCGATCAACAAGTTTGGTATATCGCTCGGAAGAGGCGGTGCGGAACCGTACTATCAATGGAGCGGATTAATCAGAAATTACGTGCGCGATAACGCTCTTTGCATGGTCGCCACCGACTTTGACGCGAAATCGCGCAAGATTCGACGGATAGCGCCGCCTGTAGATGATGGCGATGCAGCCAATAAACGTTACGTGCAGCAGAGCGTGCAAATTTTGAAGGATCAGCAGGATGAAATTGAGAGAAAGATGGCCACATTCCAGAATAACGCGCAAATTACCCTAAACGAACTTCAAAAGATGATTCAAGATGTAATTGCGAATCATCGCGAATAGATAAGAACGTACATCTGATCTCTGCGTCAGTTGCGCGTCAGCGTCATGGCTAGTAAGAAGCAATCAACTGAGAAACGGAGGCTGGTGGAAGAACTACACGCTCCTGCGAGAAGAAATTTTTCGCGAAGACGCGTCATAGTGCGCGGATACGATGACCTGTGGCAGGCGGATGTGGTCGAGATGCGTCCATACACGCGATTCAACAGAGGCTACTACTACATACTCACCGTTATCGACGTGCTGAGCAAGCACGCATGGGCCGTACCGCTCAAGGCCAAGAGCGGAACCGAGGTTACTACGGCGATAGCGAAAATAATTCGAGACGGCGGAAGATGTCCGAAAAATCTGCAGACTGACAAGGGCAAAGAATTTTACAACGCAAACGTGCAGAAACTCTTGAAGAAACATAATATCAATCACTATTCGACCTATTCCGTAATGAAGGCATCGGTCGTCGAACGATTCAATCGCACGCTCAAGAACGATATGTGGAAAATGTTTACGCTCAACGGAAATTACAAATGGATCGATTCGCTGTCGGGTCTCGTATCGGATTACAACGCGCGAAAGCATCGAACTATCGGCATGCGACCCATCGATGTTACCCCCGCGATCACCGACAAGCTCCTAACAACGGTGTACAGCCACGTAAAGATCGCTGGTCCCGCGCGATTCAGAGTGGGCGACTCGGTACGCGTGAGTAAATTCAAGACAATCTTCGAGAAAGGATACACGCCAAATTGGACCACGGAGGTGTTTAGAATCGTCAAAGTGCAGAAAACTAATCCCGTGACGTATCTATTGGAAGATTCCTGCGGAAAACCCGTCGCCGGCGGCTTCTACGAATACGAGTTACATTGCGTTGCCAATCCCGACGTGTATCTCGTTGAAAAAGTTTTGCGCAAAAGGGGGGATGAGGTTTATGTAAAGTGGTTAGGATTTGATAATTCACACAATTCATGGATACACAAGAATAATGTATTGTAAAAATTTATTACAATATAAAAACATATTATACATACAAATGAGTCATTTATTTTCATACATATCTAAATGTATTTACAATTGTATTTTACAAAGGTATTTTATAATGCCCCCATGGCAGCGTCTCGGTAGAACCGGGTATAATGTATCGCTTATCATCGTACGGACTTAGAGCTATTTTCGTTTCGGACACGGTGTATACCTCGTGCTGTTTGGATCTTATGCAGGCTTGCTGTCGCGTCATTTCAATTTCGTCGTGCAGACATCGCGTGTAATCGTCGAACGTTATCGACCTGGCTACGACGTTACTCTTAACACCTTTAGCCTTTTTCGTATCTTTCTTACCGTCGACTCGCAAGGCGTACATCTTTGCTCTAAGCCCGACGAATTCGGTCATTATCGCACCGTTATTTTCGTCTTTCATTAAGCCCGGTACTTTTTTATTGGCGAGTGGGATACCGTACGCATTATCGATCGCGTAATCGCTAGTGTCAAATCTAATAATGTGGCGCTTCATGGTGTCATACACATCGTCGCACTCGATGTGATAAATGAGACTGTCCGTATCGGTGTACGTGACTTTACACTTGTCGTGATACAATGGTAACATGTACTCGTGGTGAAATTCGTACAAACATGTCTTGGATATATCGAGGATGCACATACCCACGTAGATTGGTTTGTCGAACTTCACCTCGAGTTTTCGCATTTCTATTGCTACTAAATTCTCCGAAAAGACGCTTCGGCTATGAAAATTTGGTTTCGCGATCATTGCCTCCGCGCCGTATCTACCCTCCCAATGAGTCACGAGTCGCACGTCAACGTGATTGCGCACATTCTCCATGGTTTTGCCAAACACAGCATTGTTCATCAATTTGTATAAATTTTTCTCGAAATCATTCTTGGCCAATGTTCTAAATTTCGTATTAAGTTCTATATAATCGCGAAGCCATGGAGATTGCGCGAATTTCAATATGCGGTGAATCTTTGATATACGGAGACCATGACGAGTGCACTGCTGCAGGTTGCGATAATGTATGACGTAACGTTTCTTATCGTATAATGTTGCGAGGAGCTTGTCCTGCCGCTTACCGGGTGGTTTATCGCGCGTCGGACAGAACGGTAGGTCAGTGTGCGCGTCGTGAAGATGTTGCGGATATTCCAAGTCGACTTCGAGAATGTAGCCTATCGTGGAATCCAACGCGACATCCATAACATTAAAATCGGTCACGTCGTCAACCCATTGAAAATCTGCGTATGGCAATGGTTGACACATTGCCCAGCCGTATAAGTTGTTTACGTCGAAATACATCAGATATGACGACGGTTTCGATGGATCGTACGACTGCATGTACTTGTTGTTGGCCAGCGCGTATCTGTTTGAACATTGACTCAAACCGCCGCGTATACCGCGTTCGATAAACATGACCATGTCAATGTCGGTGAGCAATTCGAAATTGATACGCGTATGCTTCAACATAGCATCCCACGTAAAACCTGGTAGAGTATAATAATACGCGGGATCGAGTCCATAACTCGCGACGCAGCTATCGCGAAAAATTTCAAAGATATCGGCCAACAGCAAGACATCGGTTTTGAGATATAAATCGCTGTAGTCACCGAGCGTTCGAATGGTGAACCGCTGCCAGACGTTGACGGCGTGCGCGTAATCGCTCTCGGATACGGTGTCACCTGTCAATGAACTATAAAACGAGTCGCGCGGTGGTAAACACGAGTCCTCCAACTTTTCGACGCAGTCAATGTACTCGTACGGAAATACGCCTTTTCGTGTCAGCAAATCAAAATTTTCTGCGGATATTTTACAAAATTCGCGTTGCAATATTCGCAGTTTATCCTTGCTGAGATATGATGCCAATTTGTCGAGACTAGCGGTGAGAAACTTGTACGAATCGATAAATCGCAATTTGACGCAAGTTTTCTTATCTTTATCTTCGGTGCTTTTAACGTTTTTCGTAAACGAAATATATTTCTCTTTTGTAATTGGGAGCAAGTCTACATGTCCTTCGTACGCTGTTGCTATTTCCGTTATAATAAAATGCGCGTCATAGCCCGATAAATTATGAAAAACTATGGGAATGCAATGCGAATCTTTATAGTTTAGATTACAGTTTGAGTGCGCGGGACCTCTGTACTGACCGGTCAGATGACAATGATCGCGTACTCGCACGTCGTCTGGCTCGAACGGTTTTTCGCACACGTGACAGTGCGTTGCGCTGTTAAACTTTTCCCACTCGTCTCGCGTGAAATCCGCCATGGGTACATTAGTGGACAAGATTGTCTTTACGTCGTGAGCTAAACGTCTTAGCTCCTCGGCGAACCACGCGACGCACTCCTTATCGCGACGAAACCGATACATTGATAGCGAGTCGTCGTACGAGCAGCGCACGTAGTATCCTATGCTAAATACGCGATGATGTTGATACGTGTACCTGGACGTTTCCGGATCCGCTTCCATCTTCTCCAGGGTACATTCAAGGTCGGCGTATACTATAAACGGAACTCGTTCCTTCCTGCCGTGATTCTTGAAAGCCAACCACTTGTCGTTATCGCTCGGTAACTTGATCGCGCAGTCGTTCATCTCCCGACAGTCGACGGTGTGGGCTTCCAATTTCTCGCTCGTGTAGAAATAGTGCAGACATCCGTAAATAATGAAATTTTTTTTTATATATCTTTCACGTAAAATTATTTTTATTATTTATTAGAATGTATACTCACCGATCGCAAAAGTATTTTTTGTTCCTATTCTTGCTCAATTGCGAGCTCACGAGGCGGGATAGGTTCTTGATCCACGCAAAATGTCCCACGTTGTCGTCGTGCACGTACAGCAGATTTACATGCCTGTCCATCTTTCGACCAGTAACCCGTATTGGCAAGATCGCAAGTTCCTTGTTTTTTTTCTCGATACCGTACACATTGATGGAGATTTCGTTGTGATCTTCAAACCGTTTAATTTGATCCAACGTCATTGGAAATTTAATGTTTGTAAGATTTAGTACCGACGTGTAATGAGGATACGACGATTGCAGATCTGCATTTATTTGGGCTGGATGCAGAGCCGCCATCACTGACCATGCGAAACATGCATTGTCCATTGATCGCACGTTTATCACCGCTCTCTTCAATTTAATTTCTCGCGGTATTTCCACAAGACACCCCGCGTGCAATGGATTATATTTGTTCACATTTACAGTCAAAGTAAGTATACGCGACAACGCCCATCCGCTATCGCGTTCCTGGAATTCCTCCAGCTTTGCTTGGGTAGGCTCGATGACGTGTCGCTTGTACCACTCACACAAATCGGACTCACGGAAGAGTTCATAGTTTCTCGTAGCGATACTTTTATTCGCGCGTTTGTCGCCCGCAACAAATTCACCATTAAACATTGTGTTTATTTTTACATTTTCATGTCGTTGCATGACGATTCGCACATGAATGAGTACAATGTCTCTCGCATCTTTGAGAAATTGATGAGGGTCGATGTGTTTGGAATTTATTACCACACCGGTCAGTATACGACTTTCAAAAGCCGTATCTATCTCACGCCATCTAAGTCCTGTCTCACTCGCACTGTATCCTGCACCCACATGCACGAAACGTTGACGTACCGAATCTTTCAGACCTTCGAGTCGTGCGATACAAGCGACCAACGACTGTTTAAGACCGATCGATAATCGCGGCCGTTTAATTCGACTTTGTTCTTCCAACGATTCGATAAACTCGTCGCATCGTTGCTCCCACGCGGCAAAGTCTTCCCTCGAATTTAAAAGGGTGGATTGCTCCAACAACTCTTGCTCCATGTTCCTCTTTCTACCACAATTTGTTGCACTCGCGACTTCCAGTCCTCGGCCACTGAGCGTATCCCCCAGATTCGTCAATTTATATCCTACTAATAATGCAACGTTTGCTTTTTTATCATATCTAATTTCATCTCAGCATCCGTACGGATGCGCCTTTCGAAAAAAAAATGCAAAATTTGCAGTTTTACACGTGTTCGATGAAATCATCGCGAGACACGTATGTTCATGAAAACAATAACGCTCCATTGACTTATGCGAAATTGCAAAATTTGCAGTTTTGCACGTGTGCAATGAAATCGTCGCGAAACACGTATGTTCTTGACAAATATATCACATTTAACGTATATGTGGACTGTGGTGGTGATCACCCTGCAGCAGCGACGCTTGGCTGAAATGCAAACTTGCATTTTTAAGATCGCAGAAAAAATATCTGCGAGGATTCTAGAGTCGAGAGTTAATATCAATTTTGTAACTTATCTACAATATATATTTAGGCGGCAGAAAGCGAGTAATTGTAAGATGATTTTGTAAAGGGTTGGCTTCCCTAAAAATGTCTTTCAACCCCATCAGAGGAATAAAGTGCATAGTAATCTAACCTATTTGTATGAATTCTTGTCGACACAAAATTCATGCCACATGACAAATAAATAAGTTTATAATATGGTAAAAAGTTTAAACGATTTTTCTTTTTCATTTACCATTCATCCCATTCCCTGTCATTAGAATTAAGCTGTCTTCGTTTATCGCTTACTTAAATGTAATATTAAAAATAAATATCGCGAAGATCCAAACGATTAAATAGCGTGAGCGAGAACGCGAACGGGAGCCGCGAGCGAGAAGACGCGCGCGAACGGGAACGAGAGAGAGACCGCGAGCGAGGGAGAGAGAGAGACCGCGCGAACGAGAAGACGTGCGCGAACGGGAATGAGAGAGAGACCGCGAGCGATGGAGAGAGAGAGACCGCGACCGTGAAGACGCGCGAGAATGGGGGACGGGGGCGCGAAAGAACATCTACGAGGGGGAGATAACGCGAACGAGAAGACGTCGCGCGGACCAACGCGGTCGTTGCACGCGGACCTCGCGGCGCGGCGAAAACGCGGACCCCCTCTCCCGCGGCGCGGCAAAAACGCGGTACCCCCGCGAAATCCGATACCCGTGTGTAACCCGATACCCCCGCGGCGCCCCGAAAACGGTTCACGATAACGAGATCCTGTCGATTATCACACACACACACACACACACACACACACACACACACACACACACACGCGCGCGCATGCACGCACACAGAGTAATTTAGAACTAACATAGTTTACCTACTTATATATATATATATATATATATATATATATATATATATATATATATATATTACAATCTGTTGCATAATGAATCAATTGTACGATGAAACAAAGTTATTTATCTGGTTATAATATTTACAGTCCTTTGAATCTGAATCCTTTAAACAAAATTGGACAATTTGTTGAATCTAAGTTTATCAGATTTTATCTTTCTTCCTATTTTTATCCTGTATACTTGTCGTAACTTTTTGTTGGATCAAAAGGTTCCCATCTACTCGCTGGAAAAATGTGTTTGTTCCTCTTGTACCATGATCTAATAAGAAAAAATAAAAAAATAACATAAAAGAGAATTATACAAAGTATTCTTTTAATGATAAATACCTAAGTAAAACTTTTCCGCATGTGATTCCTCGATTTCGACAGAAGCATCGTGCATAACACGAATATCATCGTGAACGTCAAATGTGAACAGAGGCCCGCTCTTTTCTCGTGCTTATAGATATCCATTAACAGGTGGTACTTATGGTCGGCAGTCCAGACTCCGGAAAATCGCATTTTGCAAAGAATTATCTGAAGGAATACGGATACGTCAACAGAGACACTTTAGGGAGCTGGCAGAAGTGCATTGCCGCAGTCCAACAATACTTGAATCAAGGAAAAAGTATAGTTATAGACAATACCAATCCCGATCCAGCTTCGAGATAGAGATACATTGAGGTAGCCAAGAAGCGCAATGTCTCGGTCAGATGTTTCGTCATGACGACAAGTATAGAACACGCGAAACATAATAATAAGGTAATCGGAAATTAACATTAACCGTCATCGTGTGAAAGAATCGTATGAAGTGATGTTTCCGAAAATTCTAATCGATTTATTATTATATTACAGTTTCGCGAGTTGACTGATCCAAGCCACATTCCAATCAACGAGATTATTATCAACTCCTACGGTGTAAGTAGATTTTAGATATATACATCTCTACTCAAAATTATTTATCTTTGGATATGTAATTATACTTTGATGTTACTCCTTTGCAGGTAAATGGTCGACAGAAGCTTACAATGTGGTACATATTTTTAAGGGGATCCTGGAGTGACGGGCGAACTCCGACGGGATAGCGCCATCATCTAAGCGGAACTAAAAATGTCGGTAATAATTATCGACACTTCTAAGATATTAGAACAGATATGTTTTCTACCTTACCAGGCTATCTCAGAACATGTGTTGGAAATACATGATACGTTGCACACATGCAATGTGTCGACGCCGTCGACGGCCTCGGTAGCATGTGTGTGACGGATGACTCTCGTGCCGCACACAAGTGCGTGCCGTGTACGTGTGCGCTGAGAGCACCGCGTACAACCGAGACCCGTTTCTATTACTCCGTAACATTGCATTGGATATTTTTCTAGTATATATATGTATATCATATATTGGATATATATATATATATATGCAATGTCGGAAGTGTAAGGCATATGTATAATGCGTATTATAATGTACACACATACACATATACATATACGCAATTATAGCGCCTACGCAATTATATGTATGAGAGTATATATACATTGCATGTATATGCGCTTTATGTATTATAAACATATGTTCTGAGTGTTATTAGTATTTTTATTTCACCAAAAGTGAATAATGTAAAATACACAAACTTATTTTATATATATATATATATATACATATATGTGCTGTTTATATATTTATAATACAAAATGACAAATATATTTTCAGTACATTTTTTCTATGTTACAAAACCATATGTTTTGAATATTGAGAAAATAGAATATTAATACCGCCAGGATTGACTTCTAATTTTTATTATAATGTAGTATGAACCTTTCCAACGCCCATTCTCATGAGGACGCAACCAATATATTTTTCCGTCTCTCCGATCGTAATTTACAAATGATACATTTGTAATAATT
Organism: Temnothorax nylanderi; assembly: GCF_030848795.1. Classification (NCBI taxonomy): domain Eukaryota; kingdom Metazoa; phylum Arthropoda; class Insecta; order Hymenoptera; family Formicidae; genus Temnothorax; species Temnothorax nylanderi. Next base: position 117,598 of record NW_027249491.1, on the reverse strand, counting down.
AGTACCGTCAAAATAGACTCTTCTGGCATTTTATTTTGTCAATACCGTCAGAATAGGCGCTTTTGACATTTCATTTTGTTAGTACCGCCAGAATTGACGCTTCTAATTTTTATCATAATGTAGTATGAACCTTTCCATCGCCCATTCTCATGAGGACGCAACCAATATATTTTTCCGTCTCTCCGATTGTAATTTACAAATAATACATTTGTAAAAATCAGTACCGTCAAAATAGACGCTTCTGGCATTTTATTTTGTCAATACCGTCAGAATAGACGCTTTTGACATTTCATTTTGTTAGTACCGCCAGAATTGACGCTTCTAATTTTTATCATAATGTAGTATGAACCTTTTCAACGCCCATTCTCATGAGGACGCAACCAATATATTTTTCCGTCTCTCCGATCGTAATTTACAAATGATACATTTGTAATAATTAGTACCGTCAAAATAGACGCTTCTGGCATTTTATTTTGTCAATACCGTCAGAATAGGCGCTTTTGACATTTCATTTTATTAGTACCGCCAGAATTGACGCTTCTAATTTTTATCATAATGTAGTATGAACCTTTCCAACGCCCATTCTCATGAGGACGCAACCAATATATTTTTCCGTCTCTCCGATTGTAATTTACAAATAATACATTTGTAATAATTAGTACCGTCAAAATAGACGCTTCTGGCATTTTATTTTGTCAATACCGTCAGAATAGACGCTTTTGACATTTCATTTTGTTAGTACCGCCAGAATTGACGCTTCTAATTTTTATCATAATGTAGTATGAACCTTTCCAACGCTCATTCTCATGAAGACGCAACCAATATATTTTTCCGTCTCTCCGATTGTAATTTACAAATAATACATTTGTAAAAATCAGTACCGTCAAAATAGACGCTTCTGGCATTTTATTTTGTCAGTATCGTCAGAATAGACGCTTCTGACATTTTCAGTAGCCTCTGACACTGAATTAAAATTAAATCTAGCTAGCCTACGATTGACATCTCTGGCACTAAAATTAACCATGCCATTTTTATAATATCCTAGATAGCAAAACCTGTCATATTTACGAAAACTGAAATATGTACGTAAACTCGTGACGAGCGTTTGCACAGATAACATGTAATACTGTGTGTGCAAATGTTTAATCATTTACATTACACATTGTAGCTGCAAACAGTTTACAGCATCAATTTACACATCTTGGTTGTAAAAGTACTATAAGTATGAATCCTAGACGGAGCTACAATATACATTTACGCAATATTTGTGGCAACAATACATAAATTGTTTTCAGAAACGTTTGTATGACCGCACACATTTTGCTATCTAGGATAACACGTTCTCACACGTTGTACAACTCGTGCTAATACCTCGCGTAAACGGCGAATGGCTCTCAAGGTTGCACAAAGGTGCAGCACAAGCAAGCTCGCAATATTTCGAGTTTTTACGACTCTCAACGAAAGTATCGCAGAATACTCCGCACGCGTAAATGGTAGAAAATTGTCATCGCGTAAACGCATAGCCCCGCCACGTAAACGTAGTATCGTTGTGAGTATAGCATCTCAGCTGATAGCCAAGGGATCACATCGCTACCGTTTCCTTTCGCGCACACACTCTCACACTTCTTACTTCACTACTCAACTCCTAACACTTGTTACGTATATGCGTGCGTCAGTGACGCACAATGAAACACAAGAGACATTCAGTCATAACCTCTCGACGATCCACATGCTATCGTATGCTACCGATGCGTGCGGCAACACTGCAACTGCGGCACGTGGCACGCCGAGTGAGCGAGAGAAAATATATCGTTCTCTCCTTCTCGTTCTAACTGTCGCAGCTACAGTGTGGATGTGGAGCACACAAGGAAAGAACCGTGTACGGCGTTGGAGCAGTAGAAGAGTGCAACATACAATCGGCTGCCTCTTTCTCTCCCGAGCTATAGCTGTAGCTAATGTCTCGAGAAACACATACATTAGCACTTTGGCTCCTCTGTTACATGTCGAATGTCCCTTCCAGCGTGTATCCCATAGGCGCGAGTCACTATCGTGTCTCTTATTTGATTATCAATTAAAAATTGATATTACTACAAATAAAAAACATTATTAATAAAAATTACTAATTAAATTAAACATACTAATACTAATCTTGAATTACATTAAAATTGATTCTGTAAATAAAAGATATAAAGTAATTAAAGAAATAAAGAATAGAAAGAGTGCAAATAATAGAAGTGCACTCTTGGCTAAATGTACGCTTTTTACTGAAAAAATTATTTGATATTAAATAAAGATGACTCATTGATAGCAGAAGAAAAATTAAATTATATTATTTGTTTGGGATCAATTATTCTGATAGTAAATTATACAAGAATGAAATATATGTTTTGCAATAATATGAATTATTCTATTGTACATATATTTTTTTTATAAACGAACAACGAACATGTTATTGCTCAAAGAAAGCCGCGAGAAATTAGTGGTTTCTTTCGTTAAGAAAAAATGCAAAAAAATTGTTTTCTTTATTATATATATGTATAATATAATATTATATAATAATTTTTATATTATATAAAATTTTTAATATTGTATTATATGTATATGTGTACAATAATATAACATTATACATGTGTTACAGAATAGCACGGCACTACTTTAGGTAAATATTTTGTAGGTTGAAATAAACAAAAAAGTTTATACAAACATATGTCATTAGTAAGATATAAAGAGTAAAGATTATGTGTAACAGTAAAACATACTTATCTTACTAATAAATAAGTTTGCGACATATGTTTTTATAAACTTTTTAGTTTCTTTTGATAGAAAATATTCCAATAATGCCGTGCAATTCTGAAACACCCTGCATAGAATAATTTTAATATAATACTAAAGAAATTTTTTTACATTTTTTTATGACGGAAGAAACCACTAATTTCTCGTGGTTTCCGTTGAGCAACAATATGTTCGTTATTCATTTATAAAAAAAGTATATAATAAAATAATTCATATTATTGCAAAATACATTATTTTTCTTGTATATTTCACAATATATATTTATTATTGGTAAAGTAAAAAGTATTATAGAATAATACTCAGAATAATTTATCCCAAACAAGTAACATATAATGTAATTTTTCTTTTGCAATCAATAAATCATCTTTCTAAATAAATATCAACTTTATCCAGAAAAAACAGTACAAATTGGCCAAAAGCATTTCTCCCATTTACGTTTTTTCTATTCTTAATTTCTTTAATTACTTTATATTTTATATATTGTATTTACAGAAGAAATGTTAATGTAATTCAAGATTTATTTAATTTGTAGATATACATTTTTAATTTAATTTTATTTTTAATAATTTCTTTTAATTAGAAACTATTATGATAGTTTCGCGCTTAGTGTTGAAAGGGACACACGAGATATGATGGACGAGCCAAGGCGATAACGTATAGTTGTATACGTTGATTTTCGAGGCATCAGCTATAGCTATAGGTACACGCATACACGCATACACGCATACACGCACGCACACACGTATACACGCAGAGTGTAGGGGGCGACAATCGCTGCTCGTCGAGCGACCGAGCTCGAGCCTCGAGCGTGCTATGTTTTTTCTACGCCACTTACGCACACAGAAACACTGCACTCCGTGTGACGACGCGCCGAGTGAGAGAGATCATCTTTCCTCCTTCTCACTCACTCATGCGGCGATCGAGGCTGCTCTGTTATGCTTTCTCGGCGTGGCTCGTGGATCTGAAAGGACAACTTCGTACCTCCTGGACCTGAATTGTGCTAAATTCTTAATAAATTGTTTAAAGTTTTCCATGTACGTAATGTATCGAGTCGGTAGAAGGCACTGTTAAATAATACGCGTGGTCGAGCGAGTAAGACGACTGGCTGGAATGCTGGACGTCTCAGGTTCGATCCCTACTATTTTTAAACTTTTTTTTTTATATTAAAATGTATTAAAATAACTTACTGTAATATATGAAAGTAAAAAATAATTACTTTATATTCATTAAATTTATTCATATATTTTGTAATAGCAAAGAGACAAATAATTAAAGACGAAGAGATGTCATTGCTTTCAATGAAATTGATGAAAGTTATAAAGATGTCTACAAATATATAAATAATTTTAATGAATATAAAGTAATTATTTTTTACTTTTATATATTACAGAAAAAGTTATTTTAATACATTTTAATATTAAAAAAAAAGTTTAAAAATAGTAGGGATTGAACTTGAGACGTCCAGCATTCCAGCCAATCATCCTACTCGCTCGACCACGCGTATTATTTCAGTGACTTTTATCGACTCGATACATTACGTACATGGAAAACTTTAAACAATTATATCTCATAAATAAACTATTGCGCATTGACACGAGTTAATGTATCTTTTATTAGTGGGAGGGGTGTACAACATATTGAAAATTTAGCACAATTCAGGAGGTACGAAGTTGATTGTCCCCTCAGATCCACGCCGAGAAAACAACAGAGCAGCCTCGGCCCTCGATCGCCGCATGAGTGAGTGAGAAGAAAGAAGGATAGCAATCTCCCTCTTGCTCGGCGCGTCGTTACACGGATAGACGGAGTGTCTCTCTGTGTGTAAGTGGCATATATATAATGCGTACGAGTATTATAATGTATACACATACACATATGTACATATACGCAATTATAGCGCCGACGACAATTACATGCATTGCATGTATATGCGCATTATGTATTATGAACATATGTTCTCGGTGTTACTAATATTTTTTTTTCACCGAAAATGAATAATGAAACATACACAAACTTTTATTTTATATATATATATATATATATATATATATTAGGGTGTCATTTTAGGGCGACTTTTTTTTTCATTTCACGAATAGCATATATACTTCCAGGAAGGTAAAATAAGATACCTGGTAAAGTTTGAGCCCTTAATATTAATATTAACAGGTCGCTCATCGCGATTTTTTATTTTTTATTCAGTAAAATGGAAAAAATTTTATAACTATCTAACAAACAGTAATACAGCATTTTTCTACATAGATTTTGTAATAAATTTACCGCTCTACAAAAAAGATCTCTTATCATTTTTTCATAAATTCAACCGTTCAAAAGATATTCAAAGTTAAAGTTTGATAAATTTTGTATATATATATATATACACAATGTATATATATATATATATATATACATTATAGCTATATATATACATTGTACAGATAAATAACCAATACATATTTTTGTAGAAAATTGAACAATCTACAAAAAAGGTCTCTTGGGTTTTCTTCATAAATTAACCATTTAGACGATATTAAGGTTAAAACTTTGAACTTTAAACCTTAATATCGTCTAAACGGTTATATTTATGACAAAAATATAAGAGACCTTTTTTGTAGATCGTTCAATTTTCTACAAAAATATGTATTGGTTATTTCATAATTATTGATAGTCGATATGATACAAAATTCATAAGAAGCAAAAACAGTTTTATAAAATTTATCAAACTTTAACTTTGAATATCTTTTGAACGGTTGAATTTATGAAAAAATGATAAGAGATCTTTTTTGTAGAGCGGTAAATTTACTACAAAAAATCTATGTAGAAAAATGCTGCATTACTGTTTGTCAGATAGTTATAAAATTTTTTCCATCTTACTGAATAAAAAATAAAAAATTGCGATGAGCGACCTGTTAATATTAATATTAAGGGCTCAAACTTTACCAGGTATCTTATTTTACCTTCCTAGAAGTATATATGCTATTCGTGAAATGAAAAAAAAAGTCGCCCTAAAATGACACACCCTAATATATATATATTATATATACGTGTGTGTACTGTTTATATATTTATAATATAAATAGAATGGGCCCCTCCAACGCCCATTCCCGTGAGAACGCAACCAATATGTTTCCGTCTCTCCGATTGTAATGTACAAATGATACATTTGTAATAATCAGTACCGTCTGAATGGACGCTTCTGATATTTACTTTGTCAGTATTGTCAGAACAGACGCTTCTGATTTTTTTAATAATCAGTACCGTGTGTAAGAACGCTTCTGGCATTTATTTGAAAAGTACCGTCAGAACATATTTCGTAACTTTCTAAATAATATTTGTACGTTTTCATCGTCTTGGGAAAGGCAACAGTTTATTTCCCTTTATAATTTTCAGAAAGTGTTGTCTCATGCAATTTACGTTCTTGGAATATTTTTCATCACAAGGATTGCCTCCTAAGGCTACAGTTGTGGCAAAAGCTGCGGCGTAAATTCCGCAACTTGTACCGTCTGGTTGTGCATCGACTTTCTCAAAAATAATATCACTTTGCCTTATTTTTGGATATCGACACTTTATATATTCTCTTTCCTTGAGCACCAATCTGTCGTATGTACAGCCAGGTATACTGTCATATACGAACAGTTTGGTGCCATCACAAAATATGCATCGCCAGTGTTCAATTCCCTCTTCAGAGTATCGACTATTTCCTCCAATTATTTGTAAGCTTTTATCGCTCTTACTAGCGTCAATATAATCAGGCAATCCTTGATACTGTACACTTTGCGTTTCAAAAGGAGTATTTTGTCTCACAATGCGTACAAATGTATCTATCGATTCGTCCGTTAGTTCGTCGCCAGACAAGACATTCTTTTCCACAATGGAAATAGGTATAATAATTTCATCTAAATTTAGTATTTGTCTTGCCTTATCCTCTTCGGTTATATCTTGCTTGTAGCTTGTACCAATATATGTACAATCATCGTCCTGCTCCATATCTTGAGCAATCATAGCAGTGGTAATTGCTGTTTTCATCGGCGAAATGTCACATTTTAACGTTTCGTTATTTTCATTAATGACATTTTCGCTCTTTACTGCATTTTGCTTAATAGTTTTTCGATTACTTAATTTCTTACTTGCTTCCTGTGCTTCTGTAATATACTCGGAATCCTTATTGGCATGTGCCTATTACGGCGACTGTCCAAGATTTCCGGAAGCATGCATTCGTAATAGAAGCGTGTTAAAAAGGGTAGCATCTTATTTTTCCAAAAAGTATCGTCTCTAATAACATTTACTGTTTTAAAACTTTTTCGGGTCCATACAGTAAAAATACAATATTTTCGCTGCGTTATATTTAATTGTCCTTGAACTTGATAAAAATATCGGTGATTTTGATTTATTTTATCCGGATATTTTTTATCAAAGATGCCCTTTACTTGCGGTAATGTTTGTACAGCTTCTTCCGCCGTTAAATGCTCAGCCGATAAAAGACATTTTATTTCTACTAGACCATCTTCTTCAATAAGTCCGTCAGGAGAAGCACCCAAGCACGGATTTTCATGATCTATGAATAATCCGCAAGTTTTTATTTCTTTGTTCAGCTTCGCGCTCAACTCTTTCCTCGCAATTTCTTCTTTATCGCGGCCATATTTCATAGCCACGGTATCAATGGCTGGAGGAAACAAGATGTTTTTTACAGTCGTGACGCAAGACGTTGTTGGTCTCATGCGACAAACAGTTCCAAAAATTGACGCCGTCAACATTTCGCATCTGAATGATTGCCACAAATCCGACTCATTTTGACCTCTCGTATCACATTCAATTTTCTCCCAGTTTCTTCCATTTTCGTTTAACTTTTCCAAATAATTTTCCTTCAGTTGTTTGTATACATCTGGTGGAAGATCTGGTTTTTGCGATTGCGGACCGTAATACAGTTCTGGTTCTCGTTTAAATTTTTTGGACCTTCCATCCGTTTTTCGAGATTCTCTGGTTCTAGCAACTTTTATTTGTCGTCGCTGTTCCAGTTTCTCAATAATGGAAGGAACACTTTTGCACATGTCTCGATGCATTTCCGTAAGGACTTGTTGTGTATTATATTGCACAACTGCCCCCGCAATTCTGGCATTATAAGAGCCTCGTTTACCAAAATGAATGCGCTTTCCACCGATTTCTTTGCAGATTATCGAATTGAACGATTCTGCAGGGTTATTTGTCAATTTTAGCAACAAACTATCGGAATAAGCGCTTATATGTTTCAGAGCACTCTCTATTTTTGAATACAGACCATATAACTTTAGAAATGGTACATAATTTTTTTCCGTGTCATCACGATTATTTTCGCAATCAAGACCGCGTTCCTTACATCGCTTATGTTCACCGAAAATATGGCTGGCAATATTTAATATATCTTTTTGTAATTCCGCAGCCTTATAATGATGAGGTTGATTTTCTTTGTTTCGTCTAACGATTGCGTCTATCACAGCTTTTCGAAACTTTAAAACGCTATTTTTTACAACATTTCGTACTTGAACAAAACCACGTTTTCTTTGCGTTTTTGGTTGAGTAATTTTACCCACGGCTCGCAATTTTTTGCACAGATTACAAAGAAGGTGATTAGTGCATTCTACTTTCTTTACTGTTACCATCTGTTTGTGATATGGTCTGTTGTCCAAAATAGTCTGATATACATTACTGTCACCATCTGCAACAACAGTTTTGTAGATCAGTCCATGCATTTCGAGGCTAATTTGAAAGCCTTCTGCAATGGCGTCGCTCTCCATGCTTGTGGAGCTTGAATTGCGATCAAAATTTTTATAACATTTGTGAGCTCTCGGCTCGATACTTTTTTGCTTCGCCATATCACACACCGTGCAATATTTGTTGCGGACACCAACGAAGAGAACTTTTTCTGTGCAATGACCGATTATGGCACCAACCCCGGAAGGTGAATCGTACGCAGTACCATACGATCTCTTCATCCAACTGCCATCCGCTACAACGGTTATGTACGGAATGCCGTTGATAGTCTCGCCTCTCTCGAGAGCGAGTCGTCTTTCAATCTCGAGAGCCTCTTTCATATTTCTCAAGGCTGTTTTTTCAAATTCATCGACTAGATCATCTCGATGTTTGATGTATGTCTTTTCAGACATACAAGAAATATTCGCAGCTGCACACAGTTCCTCTAACTGAGCGTAACCGATTCCGATTGCAACGCTTCCGGTTACAACAGCTGCATTCACATTCAATGTTTCTGATTCCGTGGGTTCTGACCAGATGTTATCTTTATAATTGCACATTTGGCATTTGAAGAACAACTGCGTCAATGACCCTTTGCGACGAGCTTTTATGAGTTTCCAATCTTTAAATTGGCACTCTATTCCTCGCGCATGATTATCGAATGTTCTGTGGATCTCATTCAACATAAATGAAATGTCGACAATGCTACGGCCTTCAAGCATGCACTCTTGGATACGATTTGTATCTAGAAGGCCCGTATTATCGATGACAAGGTCATAATCATCATCGCACTTTTCGACATTTAAATTGCACATACCTTAATTTTCTTGCAACGGACACTGCGTTACTTCGGTATTGCAGTTTGAATCCATCATATCGGGCAATGTTACCATTGATTCTCGGAAATTGATGGATTCGTTGTCGATACTTGCCGCAATTTCTGTGTCATTTTCATGACGCCTCTTCAAAGCCTGTCGCCTGTAAAGAAAAATAAAAATATTAATATATGAAACAACACTTGACAGAAAATTGGTGTAGTCGACAATAATGTTGAGTCGATATGAAAGAAGTTTAAAAGAATAGTGTAAATATGACAGCAATCCTTTGTTCATTTTTGTTTTATAAAACTAAGTATATAAGAATAGACGCTTCAGCTTTTATATTACTACATCAGGTAACTAGCCTGTGTCAAAATAGATGCCTTTGACATTTATATTGTTATTATTAGTAGCCAGTATAATCACAACATATGCTTTTTTCATTTTTTAAACTAATGCCGTCAGAATAGACGCATCTGCTTTCTGTATTAAAATATTATTAGTAATATTTTCCATAAATTTTGATTGTAAATGTCAGTACCGTCAGAACAGACGCTTCTGATTGTTATCATACCGTTGGAATAGACGCTTATGACATTTACTCTGCCAGTACCGTCTCAATTGACGCATCTGCTTTCTGTATTAAAATATTATTATTAATATTTTCCATAAATTTTTATCGTAAATGCCAGTACCGTCAGAATAGACGCTTCTGATTGTTATTGAAATCAATACCGTTGGAACAGACGCTTATGACACTTACTCTACCAGTACCGTCAGAATTGACGCTTCTGATTGTTATTAAAATCAATACCGGTGGAACGGACGCTTATGACACTTACTCTGCCAGTACCGTCTCAATTGACGCTTCTGATTGTTATTAAAATCAATACCGGTGGAACGGACGCTTATGACACTTACTCTGCCAGTACCGTCTCAATTGACGCTTCTGATTGTTATTAAAATCAATACCGTTGGAACAGACGCTTATGACATTTACTCTGACAGTATCGTCAGAATTGACGCTTTTGGCACTCTATGTACTACCCTTACATTACTAATGACTATTAAGTATTATTACACGCTACGAATATGCATAACTAATTTTTAGTTCAATGTTAAAATAGACAAAGGATTGCGTATTTATCTTTCGCACAGATACTACTTATATTTTAGAATGTAACAAAACTTACAAAAAAATAAAAATTATTAACATTTTGCAATTTTTTAAACTATGTCGAAGAACAAAATTTGTGTGTGTGTGTGTGTGTGTGTGCGTGCGTGCGTGTGTGTGCGTGCATGCGCATATATGCACATGATCTTTACAAAAATATTCGTGAAAAAAAATATTATAGTAAGAAAGTTGACCTAACCTTTATATAAAGTTTTATGTAACAAAAGTTCTAAATGTAAGAAAACCGGTCTACCTGTCAGTCAATCAGTCAGTCAGTCAGTCTGTTTGTCTGATTAAATTGTTCTATTCGTAAATATCAAGAGACACGGTAGAGCCTCGCGCCAAGTGCACACGGAGCGAGACCGCACCGTGACTCTTTTACGCGAACGCACGAGTTGCGAGTACCCGAGATTTTGAGATCTCAATAACGAGTGAATAGATGAAATTCTAAGTAGGCTTGATCGATAGCTTGGGAGATTTGTATAATAAATATTTATCAAAGTGTCATCATAGATGCATAATGTATACTAACCTCTGTAACGCTCCTTTCTTCCGGGACAGCCTGTGGCAATACAAAGGCTTCTTCTTCTCAAAACGTTTCACACCCATTATTTTAACTTATTTTCACCTTAGTCTTCCTTACTCTTCAATCTCACTTCATTGTTCACTTCACTGTTCACTTCACTGTAGCACGTTATTACACTCGCGTTATTACACTCGCGCCACTACACTATCGTCGCGACAGTATCGATCTATCTATATCTATCTCACTCCGCGATTGTCGTTGATTTGTCATAAACATATAGGCTGCGTTCGGAAAGCGCGCTATTAGCGCTGTTGCATTATTCTGTCTTTATCGCTCATCAGGTGTAAAACAAGGATAGAATAAGCAAATAGCGCTAATAGCGCGCTCCCCGAATCCAGCCATAGACACGTAGATCGTGTTCACAATTTACATTACCAGTACTGAAAATCTGTACCATACGTAACGTGATTTTTTTACATATTTACATTTGGAATAGATTTGTGTAGTGGCAGTACACGTAAGAACAAGGCCGTAGTATGTGTCATGTAAATGCGGTAAATGATATTACGGCATTTTATCCGCGGTATTAGTAATACTATGTCATTCGCTGGAGCCGGTACGTATTCTTACGAATTCATATCAATGAATTAGTAAAGAATATCGTTCAAAGAAAATTCCTAATATCTACTACAAATGCATAGATATGAATTTGTAAAAATACGTATCGGCTCGAGCGAATATCATAATATTTATTACTAATACCGCGGAAACACCATGATATTATTTATATATGACACATACTACGGCCGTGTTCCGATATATACTGTCCGTACTAAAAATCTATTCGAAATCTAAAAGTAAAAAGATCCACATTACGTACTCTGTCAGGAATAATTAGTGGAATCGACGGCGATGCGTCGATGAATAGTCGCTTTCAAATACTGGTTGATATTTGTATCTTTTCGTCTTTATCATAATTATGTTTTGTTCATTGAACAATTGCAAATTATTCTATAATATTTCTATTCGTTTTTTAGTTCATTCTACATCAATACACAGTATATAATATACATACACTGCGCTTTCTGACTTTGCGTCAATTCGATACAGAGTAAAGACCATGATTTAGAAATAGGTAACAACTTTACCAATAAAATATTAAAAATTATTTATATACAGGGTGTCCTATTATAAATTTGACAGCGCTATATTTCGCGAACGGATGATTTCATTGAAAAACGTTTCAAGTAAAACTGACTTTGTTTCGAGGGGAACATCTTATGATAGACACACGTTTGTCCTAGGTGGAGGTGTTCCTGAGATTTTAAGGTGACCTTTGTTTATTTTAATGGAATCATAAAACTTTCTTTATATAATATAATTCCTCTACTTATTTGGCATATAAAAGTATAAAGGTAAAGCTATCAAAAAATCAATAGTTTACGGGATATTTTATATTATATATATTATGATTTATATGTAGCATAGTAAGACGAATCAATTGATGTGAGAAAAACATAGTTACTTTCTGAAAAAAGTATGTAATTGCACATTATAAATTGCATTATTTTTTTTTAAAGCAACTATGCGTTGTCTTTAAATCAACTTACTCATTCCACTATTTTACGCATAAAAGTAGGTACAATTATCAAAAAATGAATAGTTTACAAGATATTTTATATTTCATGTCAAAATATATGCCAGAATAAAATATAACATCTCGCAATATATTGATTTTTTGATAACTGCTAGCTTACCTACTTTTATGTGCCAAATAACTACAGGAATTATGTTATATAAAAAATATCGTATGATTACATTGAAAAAAACCAAGGTTACTTTAAAATCTCAGGAAAAACGTGTATCCATCATAAGATGTTCCCCTCGAAACCGAGTAAGTTTTACTTGAAACGGAGCAAGCAGCGGGATGCATTTTTCAAGTATTTGCGAGAAAGTATTGAAACTTCTCGTGCGACTGATGTACCGAGTACGCAACCGAGATAGCCATGTAGCAAGCGTGGCGCAGCGACTGAGGTGGCGGACTGAAACGTTGCAGGTTGCGCGTTCAAACCCTGCTTTTCCAAATTTTTTTATTTTTTATTTAATGTACATTAAAATGAATGATTAGGCAAGAATGTATAATAGAAAAATTATTATTTCATTATTATTGAATATAATATTTTATATATATTTTAACGTTTGCAACCATATACGAATAATATCGGTTTGCAATAATTCTAAAATTTTTTTAAATTCTGCTTTATTTATATATATAGAAATCGTCTTCGGAATCTTTTTCGGGAAGTGTACATTTGGATGATAATCATCGAAGAAACATTTTAAACATAATTTATAAAATAAATAAAAAATAATTTTAAAACATGTAAAAAATAAATATAATAATAATTTAGAAATTTTTACGCGATGAATTTGTCGCTCGTTGAGTGCGCCGAGCAGCGAGCGAATTCATCGCAATGCTTGCCGTTCGCTGCGTGACAATTATTTTCCGGCGCGATATCATCGAAGACGAAAACAATTGTCACGTCGCTCGTCAAGCGAGCCGGCTAGCAGCTCGGCGAGCTTGGCGAACAGCAAAAACGCAGCGCGAGAGAGACAGAATATGGCTGTCCTTTTCTAAGCGCGATTCGTTTGTTTTCCGTCGCAAGGATAGACCGAAGCCAGCGAAGTCAAAAAAACATGTGATAGAAAAAGTGTCACGTGATCGAGACCCCCTGACCCCCGAGCAGCCCGGGCAGCTCCTCAGTCTCATAGTGCCAGTGCCAGTGCTCGCATCAATACGTGCCGCATCCATCATACGCGCCGCATCCATCATACGCACCGCATCCATCATACGCGCCGCCTCCATCATACGCGCCGCCTCCATCATACGCGCCGCCTCCATCATACGCGCCGCATCCATCAAACGCGTCGCATCCATCATACGCGCCGCCTCCATCATACGCGCCGCCGTCGGCGTCGAGATATACGGCGGGGGGTATGCCATCCGCAGGAGTGTCGTGGCCAGCGTGGCCTCATACATAAAATTTTTTTTTATTTTTTTATCGTTTTGGTCTCGTTTATACGATTATTTTTTTATTTTTATTTTTTTAACGCATACTTGATTTACGATTAAACTCGCGCTTTATTAAGGCCTAGATGCCTCAAGATACACGGCGGGGGGTATGCCATCCGCAGGAGTGTCGTGGCCAGCGTGGCCTCATGTATAAACTTTTTTTTTATTTTTTTATCGTTTCGGTCTCGTTTATACAATTATTTTTTTATTTTTATTTTTTTTATTTTTTTACATTATATACATCGCTGGTAGTACAAGATATATCAATGCATGATCTTTTCGTTAAGGTAATCAGTTCAAGTTGAAACTGCCGATATAATTAAGATAGATATAGATTTGAGATAGCTTACAAGAATTATAATTAATGTCAATAGAATATACTAATATTATGTATCAACTACAGATACATCTCATACATGTCAAACATCTGTATTTTTACTTATTTTTCAGTGTATAGCACTATTCTGTAATGTATATGGTAGAAAAGATTTCTCTCCTATTTAAGTGTGTACTTATATTAAATATATCATTTAAGTAAATCATATTAATATTTCATATATCCTGCACCACTTTTAATATAAAATGCCTATATTTTATATGTAATTTAATAGTCTGTCAGCAATTAAAATGTTACTTTAACTTTTAACACAGCGCACATTCTCTTTAATAATCTTAGTTATGTCATGATGACAGGGATATTGATTCACATATATATATATATATATATATATATATATATATATATATATATATATATCTTTATTGCTTGGCACATACTAGGACCAACTATAAGTAACATATACATAAGTATACATTGATATACGTCAACATCTTAATGAACATTTTGTAATTATTTTTCGTATGTATAAGCTATAAACAAAGATATATCAAAATTTAGTCCTTTCTTATGCTTTGTTATTTGTCGGTACCACTAAAAAATGCATTAAAAACTGATTATGCATGATATACATAATGCAAAATGCAGTATACATAGTTTTGTGATAATCATATACATTGTATTTCGTAATTAATTGTGGTTTGTATACATTATATTAAACATTACATAAAAAAAAGAAAGTTTCTTTTGTATGGTAATTTAATGGGACCGTAAAAATTCTAGTTTATTTCTCTAAACTGTGGATACGTAACGTAAAGAAATTACAAGTGAATTGCATTCCAAGATTTCCCTATATGCTAAAGATATTCTTAAAATTATTTGTAAAATTCTACAATTCTTCTAAAAATTGTACAAGAAGAAAGTCGTCAGATGTATATCAGGATATTTGAAGGGCTTGTTATTATAATGGGCTAACCCAAAGTTTGTGAAAACGGAGAAAATAAACTTTAAAGATACATTCAGAAGATAGACTAGATGATAGCATATATTCTAATAGGTACCGGTCATTGGTACACTACAAATCCAAGTGTGTTATTTTTACACGCATAAATGTCTAAAAATGACACATTAGACAGTAGTTCTTTTTATGTGTTTCTTTACATATTAAATTACGTCATTTAATACATTTAATCATATTGAATTAAAAGTTAATACGTTCAATCGTGTTAAATGACGTAATTAAAACGGCAAAAAATGTGTAAAAAGAGCTTTGGCTAAAATAACACACTTGGATTTGCAGGTAGTGTAAATAGGTACAGTGATCGGCAAAAATTCTGTTCTTAGAAATAATATCGGCGATTATTTTCCATTAATCAAAAATAAAAAATTGAATGTTTTCAATTTTAATTAACAAAATATTGGTAATTGTTAAAATTCTAAGCTCCAGATTTAAAATAATTATTAATTGATTGGAAATATAATACTTTATCTAAGAACTTAATAAATAATTATACATATATTACTAATAATTTATAAAATTGGTAATTATATTAAAATAGACAATCAATTTAAAAAGAAATTATTTATTCAGAAAAAAAATTTATTTCAGAAAAAATTAGTAGTTTTTAAAAAATATATTATTTGTTTCTTGAATAATTAGTAATTGTTAGAAAATATATTACTAATTTTTGAGAAAATTATTAATACATTTATTAATTTGTTTTAAAAGACGTTTTAAAAGATCGTCTATGATTGGAAGTTAGGACTATTAATAAAATAAATTGTGTACAAAACAATGTGTTACTTTAACTTCAATCTGTGAATAATACAAATATTTAATACCTAAAAGTATATGCAAACGTAAAGCATATATATATAAAAAAGAAAAAAGTTTTTATCAACAAAGTAATGTCACATATAGGGTTTGACTCCAATGTAACGACAAAAAGCTGGACCTGCCAGATAAACTATTACATTTCGATTTATTTTTAACAAAATTTTTGCTTTTTCTGGGCATACCATTTTTATTATATAAATTAATGCGTTTAACAGTTCTTCATAGACTAATTAAATATTACCGAAGACATAACGTTATATACAATCATCTATGATTAGGAGCTAGGATTCACATATATAATGAAATAGTAAACATATAAAATTGTGTTATTTTAATCTCGATGTTTGTGTAATACGAATACTATTTTTAAAATAATATATCAGAAATAAATCATAAATACGAAACAAGAAATTAATTCAGAAATTTCCATCAATAACGTAACGTCACATACGGGGACCAATTTCTTCAATGTAATGACAAAAATCTGGACCAGGCAATTGAATTATTGCTTTATTGACCGAGATTTATAGGTACGTCTCATCAACATATCGCTCTCATTGTATAAATTGGAGCGTTTATCATCTGTTCGTAGGCTAGTTAAAAATTTTGCAGTCAACATTTTTCGTGCAAATGTTTAAAATCTTATCTTCAAATTTTCAACAAGTCTACGAACAGATAATGAACTTTTTAATTTATATAATGAGAACGATATGCTCTTGTGTGTGGACCGCATAAATCTTGGCAACATTTAATAATAATTTAATTGGCCGGTCCTGATTTTTGTCATTACATCGGAGAAATTGGACCCCCTATGTGACGTTACGTTATTGATGGAAATTTTTGAATTAATTTCTTGTTTCGTATTTAGATGTATTTTTGACATATATTTTTAGACATAGTATTTGTAGTTATTAGATATGGAGATTAAAATAACACAATGCTCATATATTTATTGTTTTAATATATTTATGAATCCTTGCTTCCAAGCATAGATAATCATTTGAAACGTTGTCTTCGATAATATTTAATTAGCCTATGAGGAGCTGATAAATGCTTTAATTTACATAATAAAAATAATATGCCAATAAAACTTATAAATTTTGCTAAAAATTATTTAAAAATAATAGTGTAATCTGCCGGTTCTGCTTTTTGTCGTTACATCGAAGATATCAGACCTCATATTTGACGTTACGTGACTGATAAAAATGCTTTGCTTTTTTATATATGCTATACAAATATATATTTGTGAATCCTAGCTTCTGCAAAGGTATAGCATATATAAAAAAAAGCAAAACATTTTCATCAATCACATAATATCAAATATAGAATCCGATTTCTTTGATGTAACGACGAAAAGCAGATCCGGCAGATTAAACTATTATTTTTAGACAACTTTTAATAAAATGTATAAGTTTCATTGGCATATCATTTTTATTATGTAAATTAAAGCATTCATCTCAGCTCTTCTAGGCTAATTAAATATTATCGAAGACAACGTTTCAAATGATCATCTACGCTAGGAAGCTAGAATTCACAAATATAATAAAACAATGAACATATAAGCATTGTATTATTTTAGGGCGGAATTCATAGACGAATCTTGAAAGTCAAGACGGGCTTAAGCTTGTTCTCGAGACTACGATCGCTTCATAGTTCTTGCTTAAGACCGACTTTTAAGTTTAAACTTGAGCTCGGTCTTAAGTAAGCAAATAACGTTGCATAGATAAATCTTAAGAGCGAAATGGCATTATTCAATACACAGTTCTTACTTAAGATTTGTCTTGAGCCAGTCTTGGTCAAGTCGAGTAAATAGTCGACTTAAGACGGTTTTGTCAGGTTATGTATTGCGAGTGGTGATATTCCAGTGTCGGGATTGCGTCATTCTCGCCGTCGTGGCCGTCATCATCGCGTCGTGTATCGCGACGATTAACCTTAAAGAGAGCGACGGGTGCAGTGGTGGTGTTTATCCTCCGAGGAGGTACGACGAATAAACTCGAGTCGCCGATACTCGAGGCGAGGAGGTGTGACGAGGAAAGTGCGTAGTCATCGATGTGAGAGACGAGCAGCCGAGAACGACGAGGAAGAGCAGAGAGAACAAGTGCGAAAGGGGAGAGCGAGAGAGAGGGACAGCGGACAGGCCGAAGCCGGGAATTCCGACGACCGCGGCTCCGTCAGGGAGCTCCAGAAGTGGCAACGGTTTCGTCGGGAAGTATCGAAGTTGGCGCGAGGGGCAGAGAAGTCAGCTGTGGTCTGGCTCTGGTGGTAGCGGCGGAAGCGGAAGCCGCTGCAGTAATGATGCCAAACATCGGTGTCAGCTGCTAACCTCTTTAAGACACTCGAAGCCAGGAGAGCCGCAACGGACACGGACCAGTGTGTTAAACGAAAATTTTTTACAATGGCAACTAAAAGAGTTATTTATTCCGATTTGGAGAAGCAAGTGTTCCTCGAAATTTTAAAAAAATATAAGCATATTATTGAGTCAAAAGGAACAAATTCGTCAACATTAAAAGAAAAATCAGAAGCTTGGTTTATAATTACACAGGAATATAATGAGTCTCCATTAATTTCTAATAAGGTATTTTAAGATAAACATAAACTTTTTTTCTTCGCCAGTGAAGAATAAAATGCGGGGGATTCGTTTATTTCGACCAAACTGGCAATCTTTATTAAGTTAATAAATTCGAGGAACTGCTGTATGAAATATACTTCAAATACCTTACCGTTATTTGGCATTATGACAATCCACTTATTTTTAATATTAATCTACGCACAAAACATGTAAATGTTCCATTTTATTATTTTTGACTTAATGTTTTTTTAATTCACTTTACACATATTCAATATTATATTTCAGTTCAGATTTAGATTTATTGCTGACATAATGTCCGAACTAACGAAATGTTTTATAAAGGCTGTGGTCCACTTGATACTACAAATGCTTTGAAGCGTTCTTCTTCTCCTTCTCCTTCTTTCTTCATTGAAAGAAAAAAGAAGAGGAATGCTTCAAAGCATTTGTAAGTGGACCGCAGCCAAAAGCGTATAAACGATAAAGTGTACTTGATAAGGACTGGAATCCCGGTTGATTAGTACAACGTTTCGACCAGGATTCCAGTCCTTATCAAGTACACTTTATCGTTTATACGCTTTTGGCTGCGGTCCACTTACAAATGCTTTGAAGCATTCCTCTTCTTTTTTCTTTCAATGAAGAAAGATGGAGAAGAAGAACGCTTTAAAGCATTTGTAGTATCAAGTGGACCACAGCCTTTATAAAACATTTCGTTAGTTCGGACATTATGTCAGCAATAAATCTAAATCTGAACTGAAATATAATATTGAATATGTGTAAAGTGAATTAAGAAAACATCAAGTCAAAAATAATGAAATGGGACATTTACATGTTTTGTGCGTAGATTAATATTAAAAATAAGTGGATTGTCATAATGCCAAATAACAGTAAGGTATTTGAAGTATATTTCATACAGCAGTTCCTCGAATTTATTTATTTTTCTTAATATTAGGATGTTTTATGTTGCAGAGAGATGTTTCACAATTAAAGAAATACTGGTCTAACTTGAAACAACAAAACAAGAACATTTTAACAGCTGAAAGACAAGCAAGATTTCTTACTGGTGGAGGGCGACAAAAAAATGTTGGTGAAGTTGATTCAAATGTGTTAGACATAATACCTAGCCTTATGACTACAGCACCAACAATGTCTTCGAGTAATTTTACAAGGAATGAGTCTACAGGTACTATTAAAATGTTTTTAAATAATACATATAAATTTGTTAATAAAATTATTTGTCAAATAAATAAATAAAATTTATTATTTTAGATCGACAAAAAGAAATTTGTAAAGCAGTTAAACAAAATAATTTAACAGTACTAAACGAGGTTTCTAATGAACAACATTTAAAGAAAACACCAATAAAAACAACAACTTTGTCATGCAGTCAGCATGAATCAGCATCTGACTTAAGTAAGCTAAAAATTAATTAATTTAAAATTAATTTAAAGTCACAATTTTTTACAATATATTGATAAGATTAGTATTATGTTAATTGTATATTTCTTTTTTCAGATAATATAATATTGACCGTAGACGAGGACGATAGTGATGTCGAAAATGTATACTCAATTCTTCCTGAAGAAGAGAATATACAGGAAGAGCCCAATAATCAATCTGGTAAGAAAATACCAAACGTTATTTAAAATTAAATACTGTTTAAAGAAATACTTTTAATATTTAAATGCAACTTAAAATTATGTTTCAGATGTAATGACTAATAAAAAATATATATATATATCTTGATTCAAAGAGAACAAATCATACGGACTCATTAAACTCTAAATCAAAAAAGTCGAAAGTGGACAGAAGTAACGTAATATGTGAAAAAGAATTAGAGTTAGCAAATATTAAGATCAATCATGAAATCGAAATATGTGAATTAAGAAAGGAACGTGAAAAGTTCATAAATGAATTGACAGTTAGAAAATTATTATTAGAGGAAAAAGAATTAAAAGAGCGAGTAAAATTAGCGAAGTTTTAAGCTCAAAAAGAGATGTAAGTAATTACTTTTTTTAAATTAAATAATTAAATAATTTATTATATTTAAAATTCGAATGTAATTAAATTTGGGAATAAGAGCCAATTGACTCTTATTGCCAAATTTATATAACTAGATTTGAATTTTTTATATAGAGAGCCTCCTTCATATATCTATTTAATAAATAATTTATATTTTTTTTATTTTAGGGGCCCTAATTATTTTTCAGATGATGACAAGTAAGTTCGCCACGTGATGGATTCGCCGCATTCATGTCGAGACTCATTGCATTCGCGTAGCAGCGACGGTTCGTTAGACGGTTTAGGGAAGAAGTCTCGAAGGAACAAACTGAAACCTCGGGCCGAAGCGAAGAGGGATCATTTGTGCGCTGGCAGCAGTTCCGACGAAGACTGTCGCAGATCGAACAACTCGTTAAACAGATTTCACGTCGCGGATAGCGCGCAGAATGGCCAGAAAAGCAATATGTGCAATAGGAAAACTCTTACCGCTTGAACGGAGCGTTACATCAAGCGCTTATCTCGGGACGAGGGCAATGGCAGCGGCGATACTTTGAACGACCTATATAACAAAAGGTGTTCTTCGGACTATATCGAAGATAAAGAACGCACTGTTTACGCCGACATGAACGAATTGTGTCGTTCGTCGATACATCCGCGTCGATCGATCGTGTACTCGAACAATCGCGTGTTTCCAGCTCAAAAATCTTCCGTGGAAAGTTTGCGGGATGCAGAACGCGCGAATTTACTGTATTCCGGTGAAATTTTCGATCTGACGGTCAACATTGAAATAATAGTATCGTCCCAAAAGATGTTGACTTTCTGTAATTACTATGACTGTTATATATTGCTACGTAATGTTATGTGCTTTGGCCCTATTTAGTATTAAGTATTAAATTTGAAACATTGGCCTAGTTTACATCGATCTCTTAATACGCGTATTAAATAGTATAATTAAGCTGATCAGCCAATAATCAAACTAATTTACTAGTTATTTACTATTTAATACGCGTATCAAGTGATCGATGTAAACTAGGTCATTAAATATTATTTCAAATATTATCTCTAATAGTAAGGTGTTATTTTCGGAATTTGTATGAAAAGTAAGCAATAATCTTTAGTTAAGCGTATGTCATGTATATAAATCGATTTTACGGCGACCGTCAAACACTTTTACGTTTTTCAATTAATACTCAATGAGTTGATATATTTACATTTAGAATTATATAGTAATAAAAATGATTTCGTTTAACTCGTTTACTTTTTATATGAAAATAAAATTTAAATTTAAATTTATATGAAAATAAAGTTTTTGAATATCAAATCATATAATAATGTGTATTATATTAAATTCCTTCCTTTTTTTGTATATACTAATTGTTTATTAACGATCGACTATCGATCATCTATTGTTTGTTAACCATAGCGGATTGTTAACCTAATCTGCAGTTTTATCTCGCAATTTTCATTTCACGCGTAGGATTTCGAAAAATAAAAAAGAAGCAATTAAAACCGTATAATTTATTCTTAATAAGAGGTAAGTACTACAGATTCTTTACAGATATACATATATACATAATAATAACATTCTTATTTATTTAACTTATATTAATTTATAATAATATATACGACCGTATAAACATAATAACATAATGTATATTATTATTTCATTATTACTGTACTATATTACTATATACATTTTAGATAAGAACATGGAATTAAATAATATATATGGTCAATTTGACATAAATTTATTTGACAATTCTGATTCATCTTCGGATGACGAGCATAATGAAATTCGAATAATACGCGTAAAACGATATATTCGAGATGCGATGGATCCATTCACTGCCTACCGCGAACATGAATTTCATCTTAGATATAGATTTTCAAAAAATTGTGTTATGAACGGATTATTGCCTTTAGTCGTCGAAAGTTTAACAAAGCCTGATAAGCGAGGTCTACCGATTGATCCAGTTATCCAATTGCTTATTTGTTTACGATTTTATGCTACTGGTAGTTTTCAGGTAATTTTCTATAATGCATCTTCAAACATTAAAGACAAACAGTACAAATATGTTTAATATATTGTTTCATAATTTATTATTTAGACAGTAAATGGAGATCTCATGATATTATCACAACCGACAATAAGCAGGATTGTGTTTAGAGTAACAATTGTATTAGCAACTTATTTAAATACTTATGTAAAATTTACAACAAACCAAGCAGCCATTCAGGAAAATAGAAGACTCTTTAAAGAGTTAGGGTATGGACAAGGAGCTATTGGACTTCCTCATATTGATGGAGCGATAGATTGCACCCATATAAGACTAGTAGGTAACAATTTTGGAGGACTTGCTGAAACATACAGAAACAGAAAAGGATATTTTTCTTTGAATGTCCAGGTAAAAATATGGTATTGAATAATATATATGAGGGGGTGAAAGCCGTATGTAATAATGCAAGTCAAGTTTTTAAACTATTGATTTGTGTGTATAAGTGCAATTTATATTGTATAGCACGCATCTGTATAATCAGTATTTTACAAAACTTGACTTACGTTTATGCTCTAAACAAAAAAATTGAATAGAAATCGTAATGTGCAAAAAGGAATTAAAATTAATCATGAAATCGAAATGTGTCAATTAATATGAGAAAGAAACGTGAAGAATTAATAAATAAATTGACAAAATTATTATTAGAGGAAAAAGAACTACAAGAGCGAGTAAAATTAGCAAAACTCCTCAAAGAGAGATGTGTAATTATTTATTTTTTACTATGAAGTTTTTACACCATCATATATAACGTATACAGGGTGTCACCTATAGAATTCACACCCACTATTTACACAGCGATATTCCTTATCAAAAATTGAGTTAAAAAGTCCTGAGCCATTTTTTTCTATAATACTTATTGTTAGTAATTATTGAGTAAAATCAATCCACTCAGCGCAGTTCTTTAGCTGACTGTACGTCAGTGAGCCGCGCGCCTGGTAGTATGAATGAACGTACACTAGCCCGGTTAAAAGACAGTGCTGGTTGGATTGACTTTACTCAATAATTACTATTTTGCTAAGCATTATAGAAAAAAATGACTCAGAACTTTTTGACTCAATTAACTCAACTTGACTCATTAACTTTTTGACTCATTTTTTATTATTTTTTTTTACTCTTTGTGTAAAAGGCTATTGTGGGACCACGAATGGAATTTTTGGACCTTGTCCCAGAATGACCTGGAAGTCAACACGACAGCCGAATCTTCCAAAATTCTCGAGTTTTTATGAGATATCAACAACGCTAATTAACAGGAATGTTGATTGGAGATGCAGGATATCCTTGTCTCCCATTTCTTTTGACACCCTTTAGAAACCCACAGAATGAAGAAGAACAGAGGTAAAGAGAAGAAAAGAGAGTAATTGTAAATAAATTTAACCATAGAAAGATAGAAATTGGGCAATGAGAGAACAATGCGATTATTAGTGCGTGAAAAGTCAGAAAGACTTGTTACATCTTCAGCGATGTAACAAGGTGAAAAATAAAAGTTTATATCTCATGCTCCACATTTGTTCTGCTTCTTGATGGTGTGATCAGGAAGCCTTACAAATAGAACCAGAATAGAAATAGTCTGCGACTACGTAATTTTATTTTACACTTTGTGACATCGCTGAAGATAGCTTAAAGCGGAGCCAAAAACGTTCGCGCTTATATATCTTTAAAAATATTTAATTATTGTCTGTTTGACTTTTCACGCACTAATAACCGCGTTGTTTTTTCTTTGCCCAATTATTATCTTTCTATGGTTAATTTTCGAGAAACCTAAATTTAATTGTCGTTTAATTTAAATTTTAATAAGTCGTTAAAAAGTATTTAGTATTAAATAATAAGAGTATATAATAAATAATATATTTCATTACATACAGATATAATGTAATTCAATCACGAACGAGGATGGTTGTTGAGAGAACGTTTGGAGTTTGGAAGAGACGATTTCCTTGCAAGAGACGATTAGCAAGAGGATTGTCTTTAAAACTTATTACCTGTACAGCAGTTGTTTCAGCTTGTGCAGTTTTGCACAATTTATCCTTACAATTTAAAGATATTCTCCCAGAAGATCCAGATAATGATGCAATTGTAAATGAAAATGTTGAAGAATTGCATCATAATGATCCTCATTGGCAGCCTGCTGATGGTTTTATTGTTAGACAGAACGTAGTTCGAGATTTGTTCCAGTAATTTACGAACATTATCCTCTATTTTACGTTTCCATACGTTTGTTGCCTTGCAAAATCCATTGTGATCTTAGAGAGAATTCACACCTTGGCAGAATAGCAGAAAGCAGAAAAGCAGCAGCCAATCAGGACTTGAGCTGATAGTAAGCATACTACAGTATGCATGCACAGTACATTCTGCTTACTACTAGCGCAAGTCCTGATTGGCTGCTGCTTTTCTTTCTGCTATTCTGCCAAGGTGTGAATTCTCCCTTAGACCCTCATCTAAGAAATAATTGTTCTCCTCTAAAATAAAAAGAAATTTATAAATCATTACATTATATAATTATATAATAAAAAAAATACTTATTGGGTGTATCCAGGAGCACAACCGCTCTCTGTGCTGCTAAGTAGCAATTAAGTGATAGGTTGGATCCAAAGGTAAAAACCAATCACATTCTATTGCTACTTAGCAGCTCAATGAGCCATCGTCCTTCTGGATGCACCTATTGCTTACATCTTATATGTATGTAGATTTATTGTGTATTCCCGTAGGGTTTACAAGGCGTTTTTTATGAGGAACGTACCCAAACTTCTTACAAATCACTCCCCTACGTGCCCTGGCCATATGCGACCTTACATTTCATTTATTT
Source organism: Temnothorax nylanderi (assembly GCF_030848795.1). Classification (NCBI taxonomy): domain Eukaryota; kingdom Metazoa; phylum Arthropoda; class Insecta; order Hymenoptera; family Formicidae; genus Temnothorax; species Temnothorax nylanderi. The sequence goes on along the minus strand of NW_027249491.1, from coordinate 91,892 downwards.
CCCCTCCCTTCGTCTTTCATTCATCCATCTCCTTCCGCCTTCCTTGCTTCAGCCATTTCTCCGCTTCCCTCCTTTCTGCCACTGCTCTCTCCCCTTCCTTCCTTCTCTCTCTCTCCTCCCGCTCGCCGCCTTCCCTCCTTCCTATTCTGTCTTCGCTCTGAAACAAAAACCCACTTCCTTTCCCCTCCCCTCCTCTTTACTCCAGCCATCTCCCTCCGCCTTCCTTGCTTCTGTCATTTCTCCGCTTCCCTCCCTTCTGCCACTGCTCTCCTCCCCTCCCTCCTTCTCTCTCCCTCCTCCCGCTCGCCGCCTTCCCTGCCCCCTGTTCCGTCCCCGCTCCTCCCGCCTCCCTCTTACTCTCCTTTCTTCCTATGTTCCTATGGCCCTCGTCCTCGTCCGTATCCATATCCTCGCCTCCACCGCTTTATCCTCGTCCATCTTCACCCTTAATCTACTCCCCTAGCTCCTTTCTCCTTGCCTCCAAAGTCCAGCTCACGCACTCTCGTCACCTTTTCTCCTTCCTCGTTCTACCCCTCCGTCGCGGTCGCTTTCTCTCCTTCTCTTTCCATCACCTGTCTATCTGTCCGGCCCCTTCGATCGTTCGATCCATCGATCCGTCGCGACGACTCCCTGCTCCGTTCCATACCTGCCGCGCCACCATCGACAATCCCTCTGTCTCGCGACAGATCGATCGATCGCCCGATCGATACTCCCTGCTGCCAACTCGCTCAACTCCCTCGTCGTGTAACCTGGGCTGCTACCTCCATTCCTTCAATCCCGCCCTTCTTCCTAACCTCACTTTTCACGTGCCACTTCACCAACGTTTCCCGTCTCCTCCAGTTCACCTTCCGCTTCGCCTCCATTCTCCCGTCTTCCTCTCGCACTCCTCTATCTACCCCCTTCAATCAACACCTTCCTCACCTCTCAATCTCTCCCTTCATCTCCTTTCACTCTCCTACCATTTATCCACCTGTTCCCCCGCCGAGGGCTACGGAGGAACCCCCTGCTTACATCTTATATATTATTTTAAAATCTGAAATAATCAATATCTTTCAGACTTTCCTGAGAAAGTCTTACCGATGGTCCTTTATCATAAGAAATCCTTTGCATCTATCCTTTAAGCATTGTAAATTTCAATTTCCAATTCTCTCTATACTGCAACCGAGCATTCTGCATACACTCGGGATGTATTTTATGCTCGGTATTTGTCTATTATCACCGCCCAGTTAAGGCTGAACTGGATTGTACGATTACTTTTGATATCGTCTGCCGAGTTCTACAATAAAATAAAATAAATTAGTTAACACAATTGATTTGATAAAAAAATATATAATAGTATTACATTCAATTACTTTGGCGCAACCATTAATAATCCCGCACTCGCTGCTCCAGCACCTAACCCAAAGCGGTTAAGGGCTGCGCACAATAAAAGGAATAGGGAACAGCGAACAGCGAACAGGGAATAGGGAACAGTTCAATATTAAATGAAATTTATTAACATGTGTAATTTATTAACACAGAATAGACGAACAGAGGAATAGCGCTAAGGAACAGTGATAAAATTTTATTCTGTTTCTGTATGCCATATGCACAATGAATATGTTAATATTAAACTGTTCCCTATTTTCTGTTCCCTATTCTCTGTTCCCTGTTCCCTATTCCTTTCATTGTGGGCAGTCCCTTATAGATTCAGAATCTCTGTTAACACCAACTATGTTATATATGTCACTGTGTGTGTGTGTGTGTGTGTGTGTGTGTGTGTGTGTGTGTGTGTAAGTGTAAGTGTAATTGTGTGTAGTGTCCACAGTCAGAACTCAAGTCCGTGGGTTTGTTAAGCCTAAAGGATTTGTACGGATCAATCCTCTCTGCGGTATTGACACTTTATTTCTCATGGATTTACTCTTTTAAAACGCACCTATCTGAAAAAAGAATACGATGTAGTGAATCGACGAGATGGAATAATGCAATAGTAAAAAAAAAGAAGTTAATATTCTTTTACCTGTGTGTAGAATCTAACGAAACCTGTATTATATCAAACAACTATACAAGTTCAATCTGGATCGGTAGCCTTTCCCAAGGATATCAAATGTAAGCAAATCACCGATGTTATCCATTCACTGAAAACACAATCCTCATTATAATTTAAATAATAGTATCATTATACAATTTGACAATGTTACGTTCAATGTTAAAAAACGATTGACTTTATTTTTAACCTTACGTCCAGGCGCGCATAAACGACTATTATGGATTTGCTCTCCTAACAGTAACGCATATGACTGATAAGAATAGAATATGGTGTAACAAATTAAAACATAATAGCATTTTTAAAAAACCATGTATTTTTTACCTTATTTTACAAGTTTCTTCTTTTTCTTCTTCTATTTCCTTGACCGCACTTCTGTTCAGCAATCGATTAAACCAAGCTGGTGGTTATAAACGCAAACGGATTTATATAAAACTTACACAATTTCTTATTTCATTCGTATTTCAGATAAATAAACACGTGTATGTACATACATACCTTGTACAATGACACATGTCATCTCGTCGTGTTATGCAGCGTTTCATGTAAATTCTTGTAAATCTTTATCATAATTGGTCAAAAAGCTTGGAGTCCCGAACATTGCCGAAGCCATATTCTTAAGCACAGACTTCGTCAAGACGATCTTAAGCTAAAACTCGTGTTCTCAAGATTTAGCTATGCATGTAAAGCTGTCATCAGACGGTTTTCGATCTTAAGACCGTCTTTGCCAAGATCATGCTTAAGACAAGTTTTGAGCAACGACTATGAATTCCGCCCAGTGATATTAACAAGTGTAAGTGCGAACTCACATGTATCGTGTGATAATGAAAAGAAGAATGATAGTTATGCGTGACTCCATGAAGCCTTGTCCTGCGAGCGTGTGGACAGCCTTATCCCCGCAACTGCTCTCCGGAAAGGATCCTTTTCTCGTTGTAGAGACAGGATACGGTAGAATGAATACAGCAATCGGTTTCTTCTTCCGCTACTGACTCACTCAGCTTCCAGAGAATTGAAGTGTCGTCCCAAGGGATGCTTCTTACAATTAGATGTCCAATCCTTTCAGCTATCCCACGGGGATCACCTTTTTGGCAATCCCACCGCTGCCACCAAAAATTTCAACTTGTGACGTCCTGGGTGATGCGAGGTGGCTCGATCCGGCAGAACGTCTCCGTTGATGGGTTCTTCTTCTGCGGTTAAGGAGGTAAAACCCCAGGATAATTAACTGTCCTCGGCGATGTGGATTGTGGCTCCTCGGATCCGTTGAAGGTAGGTATTCAATAATTTTTATCTTTCTTTTGTAGTATAAAAGTATGGTATTTATTGTAGAACTTCACGATACAAGTGCTCTATGTGAGAGGATGGAACAAGTATAAGATATGTCGGTTTTCCTGGCTCGTTCCACTCTCTGTCGAGGAGGTGAAAAATTGCGCTTTTATACAATTTTGGAAACGATAGTGGGAGGTGACCGCACCTCGTTACAGTGAGTCATGGGGCGGTGGCTTCGAATTCATTACCTTATATGGTATGGCTACGTTCTGACTTTCTCTCCTTATATGGTCATGCGGCTCGCTCTGCCTCGACATGTCCATATATGGTCCTATTTTATGCGCAGGCTAGATTCCACTCGAATGAGTCATACAGGTGACTCGTTTGATTCTATTTCTATTCTAATAATGCTTTTGTAACGAGAGAGATACCTTCTTTATTATGGAATCTCATTATGACTTTTATCGTAAAAGTATACCCGGGAAAAAATGTTTATATAAAATTTTATCTAATTATATATAATTCTGTAGATATAATTATACATGGATTTTGACCTGATCTAATTATATATAAATAGATAAAATTGTATATAATTATATGTAATTAGATCAAACCATGCATACTTCATATATATATAAATGATTAGATATAATTATATATTTTTGTATACAATTAGATCAAATCTTTAATAGGTCCATTTTTGTGGTAAATATGGAAAATTAAAATATATTTTTATGAATAGAAGATTATTTATTTATAACACTTGTATTCATTTACATAAACAATCTCATAAATGAAAAATAATATTGCTTAATTTTGCAATAAAAGAAATAAAATAAATCAATATATTTTCAATCATTATGTTAAACTAAATCAATATGAACAATAAGTATGAGATTAAACGACCGTGTAAGATATATACAATCAAACAAGAAGTCTCATACCCCTTGTTTGATTGTACAAATCAATATGTTATCAATCATTATATTAAACTTAGAATTTTAAAGAAAAAAAATAAACGATTAACAAATTGTTTTCTTTTAAACAAGGACTAAAATACATTATTTATTTCTTGCTTCTCTTTTTATTTCTCCAATCCTTTGTGTTATAGTTCGAAGTATGTGCTGGTAGTTGCTAGGAGATATATATATGTATATGCGTATATGTTTTCTGAAAAACGGCAGACGAGCGACAAGACGAGTAGAGAGGAGAGGAGAGGGGAGTGAATCCCAGCAGTCTGTGGTCAGCGCCCTTGTACCACGCACGTCGCACGTCGCGAGTGCCTAATAAAGCGTCTTTGCAGTTACAATCGAAATAAGTGTCGTAATTTGTCGAACCCCTCCGTCTAAAAGAAAGTTAAGTAAATAACATCTGGCGACCGTGACAGGACCTTCTGGAGGGTAAACATTCCGCAATTGAAGTGTTTAGTACGGCGCGAATTACGTGCAATCTAACCTCGGCACTAGTGTGCAACAGGGCGTTCGTATTTTTACGTTACGCGAACGCTTACTCAAGAGCGAGAAAATGGATGCTGCCAAAAAGCAGAGGAAAATTCTGCGCGCGAGCTTCACGAAGGCGCTCAATGCCTTTACGGCCAAAATGGACGTCGAAGGGCCGCGGGAAGAAAAGATGGTAGCGTTTCAGTTTCTTGAAACCAAGATGGCAAAGTTGGATACGGTACATTCCACGTACAACCAATTACTTTTCCAATCGGATGCGGACGACGACACCATTACGAACGAGCTTGAATCGGACGATCGGTATAAGACGACCTTCATTACGGCAAAGATGAAGATGGTAAATCTGACGCCGATGACGTCGGTCGACGCACCAGGGACAGTTTCCAACACCGTTAAGAAAGCGAACCTCCCGAAATTGGAACTGCCGAAATTCAGTGGCATGGTCAAGGAGTGGCTTCCGTTCTGGAGCCAGTTTAAGAAAATACACGACGACCCGGCGATCAGTAATGAAGATAAGTTCCAATATTTGCAGCAAGCTACGCTCCCGGATTCTCGTGCCAAGGAGATCGTGCAAAGTTTCCCGCCAACGGGAGAAAATTATGTGAAAGCGATCGCGAGTTTAAAAAATCGTTTTGGACGAGAGGACATCATTGTAGAATTCTATGTGCGGGAGTTGCTCGGCTTGGTATTACAGAACGCGGTGAGGGGAACCAAGAAGGCATCGCTGGCGAGTGTGTATGATAAACTTGAGTGCTACATTCGCGCATTGGAAACGCTGGGCGTGACAACGGACAGATGCGCTTCCATGCTCTATCCTTTAGTCGAATCGTCGCTCCCTGAGGAAGTACTACGCGCATGGCAACGCAGCGGACGAGAGAGACCGGAAGATAATGAGGGACGTGAAATTACCGACCGACTTTCTAATCTTCTCAAATTTTTGCAACGCGAGGTCGAGAATGAGGAACGCATCGACATGGCGCTGACAGGATTCGGATTACCGGCGGAACAGGCGAAGAAGCAGAAGAGCAAGATAGAAGCAGCGAAAGAAGCACCCAGCGCTAGTGTTCTTCTTGTTTCTAAAGACCCTAAGCCCGCGGAGTGCATATTTTGCAAATCGAGTCACGAGAGTCAGGTCTGCGAAAATGCGCGAAAATTAACGCTCGACGAGCAAAAAGAGATCGTAAAGAAAGAAAGATGCTGTTTTAATTGTCTAAAGCGCGGACACGTGTCTCAAAAATGTAAGGTTAAATTGCGATGCGATTGGTGTTCGAGACGACACGTGTTAGTGATGTGCCCGGGTATAGTCCGCAAAGAAAATGTTCCGCCGAATAAACCAGAGAATAAAAATCCCGCGAAAACCACGGAAGAACATAGTTTAGCCACGCTGTGCGAAATGCGTGACGTTTATTTACAAACGCTTCGTGTAAAGTTGTACTCGCAGTCACGAGAGAAAATAGTAAGAGCGGTAATAGATACAGCTTCCCAGCGATCATACATCCGCACGGATGTCGCAAGAGAATTAGGTTATGTTTCTCTGGGCAAGCAGGAGATTTCCCATTCTTTGTTTGGCGGGGTTAAATCAGAATGTGAAACACATAATGTATTTTTGATACGACTAAAAAATCTCGATGATTCTTATGCGTGCAATTTTTCGGTAATGAATCAGGGAACTATTTGTTCTACAATTCAAAGCATTAAAAAGGATAAGTGGGTCGAGGAATTACGGGATCAAAATATTCATTTAACGGACATTGGAGAGAGCAGTAGCTCGATAGATATTCTTATCGGCGCGGATGTAGCAGGCAAATTAATAACGGGCCGCAAATGCGATTTAAAGAACGGTCTGACAGTCTTCGAAACACGGTTAGGATGGACGGTGATAGGAAAATTGCCGAGAGAATCTCAAAGGGTCGACGCGGCGGCAATGATCACTACGTTATTCATACAGGAGGCTAATATATCAGATCTATGGCGTTTGGATGTGGTCGGTATTTCGGACCCGATCGAAAAGGCGAGTAAATTAGTTAGAGAAGAGCAAACGCGAGAATTTTTAAAGGAAACAGCTAAATTAAATGAGGAAGGTCGGTATGAAGTTAGATTGCCATGGGTAGAGGATCACGCGCCTGTTTCTAGTAATTATAACACTGCACGTTTAAGATTAAAGAAATGTATAGAAAGGCTAACGACACAGCGTCTTCTGAAAGCGTACGACGAAGTTTTTAAGCAATGGCTATCCGAGGGTATCATTGAGAGAGTACCGGACGAAGAAGTTAATGATTTAGGCCATTATTTACCACACCGCCCGGTAGTAAAGACGCATGGCACGACTAAGATTAGACCAGTGTTTGACGCGTCGGCGTGCAATAAAGGTTACCCGTCCCTAAATCAGTGTCTGGAAAAAGGACCGAATTTAATCGAACTAGTGCCTTCAGCCTTAAACAAGTTTCGAGAAGGCGAAATCGGAGTCGTGTCAGATATAAAGAAAGCGTTTTTACAAATAGTTATTAACGAGACAGACCGCGATCATTTACGTTTCTTTTGGATAGTCAACAATGAAATTGTAATCTTCCGACATTGCCGTGTAGTGTTTGGTCTGACATGTAGTCCCTTTTTATTAGCTGCGATTATTGAGTTGCATCTATCAAACGTAAAGAAAAACCCGGAGTTAATAGCAAAATTAAAAGGATCGTTTTATGTAAACAATTGCGTCACGAGTGTAAACTCAGAAGACGAATTGAAAACGTTCAGAGAAGAAGCCACGTCGGCTATGGCGTCTGGGGGATTTGAACTTCGGGGATGGGAGAGCTCAGGGGATTTGTCGGAAAACGAAACAACATTGGTCTTGGGCGTCTTATGGAATAAAGGAAGAGATACAATAGCGATTAATCCGGCCATATTAAAAAGCAACTATCCGGAAGTCGTAACGAAAAGAGAAATCTTGTCCACCACGCACAAAGTTTTCGACCCCATTGGGTTCACATGCCCTGCGTCTTTACTGCCTAAATTGTTACTCAAAGAGTTATGGACGGAGAAAATAGACTGGGATACAGAGATTACAGATAGTCGTAAGGATAGGTTTTTAAATTGGCTAAAGGAATTACCTATGTTAAATACAATCGAAATCTCAAGAAAGCTCGGTAGAGGCAATCTGACGCTACATACGTTTTGTGATGCGAGTGCGTCGGCCTACGCGGCAGTTGTTTTTGCGAGAATTGAAAACCTAGATACACGTGTAATAGAAGTTAGGTTGTTAAGCGCTAGGTCACGTATAGCCCCGGAAAAGGCAACAATCCCGCGTCTCGAATTGATGGCAGCCACCATAGCAGTTAGGCTCACAGACGCCGTGATCAAGTCTTTAACAAGGAAAATCTTAAAGTCAACGTTTTGGTCCGATTCAACTACGGTATTAGCCTGGATCAAACGGGACATGCAATGGGGAACATTCGTGTGGAACCGAGTAAAAGAAATTCGATCGCTTAGCGCGGAACACGACTGGAAATATGTGCCTGGGGTACTAAATCCCGCAGATCTCCCTTCGCGCGGCTGCAATCCTTCGCAACTAGCGCAATCCGAATGGTGGTTGGGACCGAAGTGGTTGTATGAATCTGAATCGAACTGGCCCGCGGGGGAACACGAGTTTAAAGAAGAAGAAATAAAAGGCGAAATAAAAAAGTCGAGTCTGACACACCTAATCAATACAGAGGATCGGGAATTCAAAGTTGGTGATTTTTTCTCGTCTTACAGTAGACTTATCAGATTTTTAGCGTGGATGAATAGGTTTCTTGCAAATTGCAGGGAACAAAAGAATCGTACGACGCCCAAAATAACAAAGTAGTACATTTAACCAAAGAGGAGCTAAATAAATTGCGTCTAACTTTTAACGAACTAAGGGCGGCTGAAATTAAACTACTTAAATATTTGCAAGACTACATGTTCACCACTGTAACTAAAACCAAATTATCATCCTTCAAAATAATGAAAAACAGAGACGGGTTATATGTCTTAAGAACGAAAATCTTTAACCGAATAGATGCGCCTAACTTTCTCTGCCCTATTCTTTTAGACAGCAACCACGATATAATTTATATGTTAGTACGAGAAACACATGAAAATATGGGTCATGCAGGAGCGCAAATAATCATGTGTCATTTACGGGAAAAGTTTTGGATCATTTCTCTCCGAAAAACAATAAAATCCGTCATATCGAATTGCGTAATTTGTAAGAGACAAAAGGTGAAACGCATGGAATGCGAAGCTCCTGCTTTGCCCCCCGATCGCGTTCGCGACGCAGCAATTTTTGAAACAGTAGGGATAGACTTTGCAGGACCTTTAATTTTAAAGGGGGGAGGAAAGGGTTGGATTTGCATTTTTACATGCGCCGTATATAGAGCGGTACACTTGGAATTGGCGTCCACATTATCTACACAGGGCTTTTTGGAATGTTTACGGAGATTTGTATCAAGGCGTGGACGTCCAAGTAGTATATATTGCGATAATGGGACCAATTTTATGGGCGCTTCGAATATGTTAAGGAAATTAGACTGGGAAAGGGTCACCAAAGATAGTTCAATATCCCAGATCGAATGGTGTTTCAACCCACCTGCAGCACCATGGTGGGGTGGATGGTGGGAAAGGCTTATAGGAATCCTAAAGACGCTGTTAAGGAAAATGTTAGGCAAAGCGAGTCTCTCATACGAAAGCTTATATACAGTTTTGTGCGATACAGAAGCGATAATTAATTCCCGTCCGCTTACATATATTTCGGAAGACCCCAATGATCTTAAACCTCTGTCTCCATCAATGTTTTTACAAGAAATTCGAGAATGTGGAGTCTCAGATTGTGACATGCTCTATCGAAAAAAATTATGCAAGAAGTTCATACACAGACAGAAAATTCTTGAAGACCTTCGAAAGAGGTTCCGTACCGAATATTTAGGACACTTATTATTAAAAAACGGGAAAAGAAAAATGCGTAAAGTAAAAGTCGGGGATGTAGTTTTAATAGGGGACGATGTACACAGGCGCATAGATTGGCCTCTGGCACGCGTAATAGAAGCGATTCCAGGTAGAGACGGTAGAGAAAGAGTCTTCGTTTTGAAAACTAAAAATGGCATATTCAAAAGACCGATACAACGAATTTATCCACTAGAACTCTCTACGGAAGAGTCAAGTTTTACGAAGAATTTGTATGAACGAGAGAACTCAGAGCAATCTAATGATAAGAAAGATAAAGATAATTGTAAAAAGGAAGGTGAGCCATTGGATTGCGAAGGAGTAGAGTGTGACTCGAAGGTTGTTACTACGAGGAGTGGACGCAGAATCAGAAAGCCTGAGCGATTTAAATACTAGGAAATAATAAGATATATAGTTATAAGCTTTCGATAACTCCAATATTGTTAGATCACATTATAAGTTTAAATGATACAAAGTATGTTAGTTTTAAGTTTTATTTTTCTTCCCTTCCGAGAAGAAAAGGGGGGAGGATGTGCTGGTAGTTGCTAGGAGATATATATATGTATATGCGTATATGTTTTCTGAAAAACGGCAGACGAGCGACAAGACGAGTAGAGAGGAGAGGAGAGGGGAGTGAATCCCAGCAGTCTGTGGTCAGCGCCCTTGTACTACGCACGTCGCACGTCGCGAGTGCCTAATAAAGCGTCTTTGCAGTTACAATCGAAATAAGTGTCGTAATTTGTCGAACCCCTCCGTCTAAAAGAAAGTTAAGTAAATAACAAAGTAAATCCTTCTTTGTTTGTGTGGCCCAACCATGTTTGATTCCGTGATCAAGAGAAAAATCTGAAAATGCAATGTACATATCTGTTATATATATAATTTTAGAATTTAGAATTAAAAATTTTAGAATCTATAACAAATATTGTTTGCAAAATTAGAATTTTTATTTATTATGATTAAGATTATTATAATAATAAAAAAAATATTATTTACCAACTATTGCTTTAATTGCAATAGGATGTAAGCATGAGACTTTAACATTTTGCCGGTTTTTTCCTTGTGATCTAGGAGTTTGTCCAGTCAGAGTACAGTTAATTAATGCTTCTTTTTTAAACACTCCTGTTAACAGTCTCCTAACCATATGTGATGATCTGTGACAATTCCCTAAAGCTGCATAATATATTGCATTTCTACAATAGAAATTATTCTTCAAGTGTATCATCTGCAATCAATTTTTTTTCTGTTTAATAATTTACTGTGTGATTATACATTTATGAAATATTATTGAATCTGGAAAATTAAATTAATATTTACAATAAATAATCTATATTTAGAATATTTACCTTAGGCTCGAAGTTCTTTCCATATAACTGAGTATCTGTATCTTCAAATTCTTCTATTTCAATATCACTATCGTCCTCAAGATTTTCTATATTATTATCAACATTCTCATCAACAGTATTATCAACCGAATTTGTAATTTCAGATTGCGTATCTGAGTTATTTTCTATTTCCATTTCAAGATTGTTAATGTTCTGTGATGGATTTAACTGACAGGAATCTTTATCTATCTCCTTTAACACTAAACAGATATGAAATATAAACTTATTATACATACATTGTATATTGATAATATTAACGTAATTTATATAATTTATATTATAATATAAATTTCAGCACGTAGCAAACTCACAAGATTTTTCTTTTAACTCTTTTCTGGTTTCAAAAAGCATTTTTTTCAATTCTTCCTTTGTCGGACTATGATCCTGTAAAGATTTCACACAAACCATATTTAATTTATAAGTAATAAGAAATAATATTTTGATTAAAATAATGTACGTATTATTTAAAAATCACCATTTTTTTATTATCTTGTGAAGTATTGTAGTCATCAATCATTGTACTTGAACTCGATAAATCTATCGTGCTATTACTAGCATGATTATTGCTATCACTGGCATTGTTATCAGGTAGTTTTGAATTACTACATTTATTCAATACATCAAAAACTACAGAATTTGATGTCCTCTGTATTTTTCTTAAGACCTAAAATTTTGCAATTAACAATTTATAAATTACAATATAAACAATATAATATATTAAATTATAACGTACTTTATTTTTAGTATTATTTTTGCTTTTAGCATTAGCTATTTTTGATGATGTGCATAAAGACGGCGATGATTCTATGTTCCTTCTTTTACGAAGAGACATTTCTGTTTTATTTGATTCCTTACTTTTTTTAGCTTTTTCCATCAATTTCAACTTATCGAATTGTTTTTCCAGGTAACATTTATTATCTGTAATAGTTTTTTAGAAAGTTATTAGAAATTGGTATACAATATAATAATGAAGTCACTTTCTAACCTATATATTATATAGGTTAGAAAGTGACTAATAGTGAATAATAATTTCTACATAACAGACGTATATAGATTTAAATTAACTTTACCTGAATAATCTATTACTTTTCCGGTATATTGTTTATTATTATAAGTAAATATTACTTCATCACCTTTGTTAATATTTTCTTCGTTAAAAATAACGTTTTCATTTTCCACACAACTGTAGGAATTATCACTAGCACAATACAAAATAAACATTTTCAAGAAACAGTTGCACGGAATATGTTAATAAGAAACTCGAGATAGTTCACCACGTGGTGTACCGTTATCGAATATTTTACAATATACTTCGCGCGTTGAGTTGCTTTGCGGTAGGGACGTTGAGAAAAAGTAAGCCGTGGATCACACACACACACACAATCGAGAACCGCCAACCCGTACACGTGCTGACTGCTGCGCAGAACGCTCTGCGCGACACGGTTCTCGATTGTTACGTGTGGCATATATCTTATTTCTATATACATATTACTGGTCTCCTGTCTGGATTAGGTTTCCGCACAATAGAAAAATTACAATAGTGTATATGCAAAAAATTATTCAGCGCTATTAATTTATAACGTTTTTTCAGTGTGCACAAGTGTTGCACTTGTACATACTGTATAAGTTTTTTCATTAAAAAACGCTAATAGAGAGCTTCAGAAGTAAACTTGTAAACGGTACGGTACGTATATGTCTCTCTCGTTCAATGGCCAAATATATTCGATACGATTAACGATATTATACACTAAATGTTTGAGATAATTGACGATCAATAACTTTATAGCAAATAATACTGCATTGAAAAATTAAAAATATTTTTTAATTAATATTTTTTAATTAATATTTTAAAGCTTAAGTCTAATTAAATTATATAAATATTATAGCTTAATTATAATTATAATTTATAATAAAATCACACAAAACAATAACATATGCGTTTTTAGGATCGAAATTATATATATTTAGACAAAATGGCCAGTGAATATACACTTCCACGAAAAAGATATAAACTGTGGGAAGAAAATATAAATGTTCCCGTATGTATAAAAACTATTTTTATATTTTCTATATAATGTTTAAAAGATGAACATTATAAATTATATAATAGAAATGTTTTTATGCAAATAGATTCCTGTTAGAAACCGTCAACGATGGGATAAAAAAATTGCACTATCAATTCCTGATATACATGAAAGTGGCAATGAGACTAATGAACAAAATTTTACACAAGCTTCGAATACAAGTCATGAAGATAATCATTTAAGCTCTAGAAGTTGTAGCGATCATATTTATATAGATGAGGTATCTGATTCTGAAAACGAATCTATAAATGATTTCGTCGATCATAATCATGATTATGAAGATGATACTGCGGTGTTAGATGACATAAATTATAATGCAATTGATGTATGTAAATCATTACATGATGAGCATCATACAGATTTTAATGAAAGTACATTTTGCACTTCTTATAGTAATAATAAGAATGTTTTATTTAATGATAGTGCTCAAACTGTTGATGAAACAGTTTATAATTTAATAAATCTTTATATCAAACATAGAATGACAAAATCTAACTTAGAGGATATGCTAATAGTCATAAATAATATGCTTCCCCAGCCAAATTTGATGCCAAAAACTTTACATAAATTATTTTCTTATGTTAAAAATATTGTTCCTCCTTTTATTGTTATTAAACATTTCTATTGTAAAAAATGTATGTTATATAAAGGTGTAAATACTGCGTCAGAAGTGTGCAAATTGTGTTCAATAAACGAAAATTCTTTTTTTTTTTAAATTGATATAATGGAACAAATTAAGTGTCTTTTTGAACATAGGAATTTAGCTAAAATATTAAAAACGTTTCAGAAAAATGACTTAAATAACGGATTTAAAATTTCTGATATAACAGATGGATCCGAATACAAAAGGGTTAACTTTCGACAAAGTAGAGGAGAATATGATCTCACATTAATGTTAAATACTGACGGCTTATCTTTGTCAAAAAGTTCAAAAAGTAATTGTTGGCCTCTAATGTTTCAAATAATGGAATTACCTCAATATCTGAGAGAACAATTCATTATTATAGGTGGATTATGGTACGATGATCAAAAACCAGTAATGAATACTTTTTTACATCCTTTTTGTTTAAAATTACATAAATGTTTCCAAGATGGAATAAATTGGCTTCATCCTCAAACAAAATTGGTTTGTACCATTAATAATAGCTGATGCGCCTGCAAGAGCACAAATACTAAATACATACAATTTTAATGGGCAGTACGGTTGTAATATCTGTGAAATTAAAACACAAGAATGTTTGAGAATTGAAGGCAAAAAAACTATTCGTATCTATCCTTTTGTAGAAAATGGCTGTACATTGAGAACTAATGAAAGAATAATTGAACAAAGCCAAATAGCATTTAGAGAAAATGTTGCCAATGCTACAGGTGTAAAAGGACCAACAATTATTTCTGTACTTCCGTTTCTAGATCTTGGAACTTGTGTAATTCCAGAATTTATGCATTCTGTGTTACTTGGAACTGTAAAACAGATTTTAAATACATGGTTGCAAAAAAATGGGCCTTGGAGTTTAAAAAAATATTTAAATGAAATGAATAATTATTTGCTACAAATTAAACCTCCAGATACATTTAATCGATTACCAAGAAGTCTGAATTTAATACACTTTTATAAAGCTTCAGAATATTACAATTGGCTTCTATATTATTCCGTTCCTACCTTAAAGAATTATTTGCCTACACAATATTTTCAACATTGGCTTTTGCTTGTTATGTCTATATTTATTTTACTAAAGCGCGATATAACGTTACTTGATATTGAAGATGCAGAATTTATGTTAAAAATATTTGTGAAGCAAATTCCAGATCTTTATAATGATAGACAACTTACATATAATGTGCATCAGTTATTACATCTTGGTATTTGCGTTAAACGTTGGGGTCCTTTATGGGCTACTTCAGCATTTCCATTTGAAAATTATAATGGAATAATAGCGAGTTTATCACACGCATCTAAGAATATAGGCCAAGAAATTATTAATAATTTATCTATACTTTACGGCGTGACTATTTTAAAGACTAAAATTAGTCTTCATAAAGAAAAAAAATTTGTTGAGTGTTTAGATAAAAATATTTCAGATTTGCTATTGACAGAGCAAGATAAAAACTTCTTAAGTCAAGTATTGGCTGGGGATTTTCTTATTTATGGCAGAGCAAACATAAAAAATGAGACATTTACTTCTGAAATTTGTTCTAGACACAATAAAACTAATAGTTATACAGTACAAATAACAAACAATTCTTCTGATTCTGCAATATATGGCATGATAAGATTTTTTATAAAAGCTAATAATTATGTTATGTACATTGTTTTGCGGAAATTTAAAATTATTCATACTAAAATATTCTATCATAAAGAATTACGGAAGCAAGTAAAGTATATATTGCCTGTTGAAATAGATGATCAATATCTCATATTAAAATTAATGGACATTAAAACCATTAATAAAGTTGTAAAAGTAGGTGATTATATTTGTAACACACCAAATTTAATAAATTCTATTATGAGAACAATAAAATATATGTGTACGCACACATACATATAAAAATAAAATTATACATTATTCTTACTAGAAAAATGGTATTTTTACGCGAATTTATTATTTATTATTTTAATCAAACATTAAAATATAAATATATATATAATTATATCTAATTTGGCGCAATTATATATAAGTTTGTATATAATTTGATGTATCTCAACTTGAAAAAAAATTTTAATATAACTTTGCATAATTTGATATGAAGTTATAAATATTTTGATATAATTACATATAATTATTTACTCGAAAAAGACTTTTGATATAACTTTACATAATTTGATATAGAGTTATAAATATTTTGATATAATTACATATAAATATTTATTCAAAAAAAGAGTTTTAATATAATATTGTATAATTCGATATGGAATTATACATATCTTGATATAATTATATGTAATTATTTACTCAGAAAAGAATTGTAATATAATGTTGCATAATTTGATATGGAGTTATAAATATTTTGATATAATTGCATATAAATGAATACATAAATAGATCTTATTATATATAATTACTAGCTGGTTACCCGGGCTTCGCCCGGGAGTCGTTTTTCTTCAAACGACTTTATTTGTGTTTCAATATCCTTAATCGAAGAAAATTCCTTTATCAGTTCGGATACCGATTCTCAAAAAAATCGGTAACGAAAAATTATACACTTTATAGCACTCCCCGGGAAATTCTACCCCTGTTTCATATACATTTCTTTGAGATTCGGTAAATTAATTCCCGAAAAATTGGAAAAATTTCGGTACCGATTCCCAAAAAAATCGGTAACGAAAAATTATACACTTTATAGCACTCCCCGGGAAATTCTACCCCTGTTTCATATACAATTCTTTGAGATTCGGTAAATTATTTCCCGAAAAATTGGAAAATTTTCGGATACCGGTTTCCAAAAAGATCGGTAACGAAAAATTATACACTTTATGACACTCCCCGGAAAATTCTACCCCTGTTTTATATACAATTCTTTAAGATTCGGTCAATTATTTCCCGAAAAATTGGAAAAATTTCGGATACCGGTTCCCAAAAAGATCGGTAACAAAAAACTATACACTCTATAACACTCCCCGGAAAATTCTACCCCTATTTCATATACTTTTGGTAAAAATTCGGTCGAATAGTTTAAGAGTGTATAAAGAACATACATACATACATACATACATACAGACATTCTATTTTATATAGATAGATATATAATATATATATAATTATATATAATATGATATAATTAGATAAAATTGTATATAAACATTTTTCCCGGGTATAAGAAGTCTTTAATAATTTGATTTTGAAATATGCAAATATATGTTGAATATTATTTAATTTACCTTTAGACATACTTTACATAGGGTAAAATAGTTCAATAATACAATTAAATTCATTATTAGCATGTCTAAAGCATGAAATGTATTGCTCTCCTTGTCTAGCGCTTATTACGGCATATATGTCTCTCTCGAGAGATCTCTCTCTCCTATGGATCATGCAATATTCGTATCTCGCTCGGATTCGTGTTTCTACATAACGTACGGTACAATTTATCCTTCTCATGTTCGTGAGTGACGCTTCGGCGCTTGACGCTCGATAATTATATTAATTTCAGTTAGTATATATATATATACTAGCGTTTCGGCCCGCGCTTCGCGCGGGACTCAAAGCTAGCACGTGGACCTCAAAGCTAGAAAACTATAGATCTATATATAGATATATATAGATCTGTATATATATATTAATATAATTCAGGCGTGTGTGTGCGCGTTAGGTGTGTATGTTTTGTGCGTGGGTGAGTAGGGGGGGGGGGAGGCGTAAAACAAAAAAAAGTCGCGACATTTTCATCCCCAAAAAATTTGCATTTTGGTACCAAATTCGAGAGAATCGGCCCATAAATGTGGAAGTAGTTTGCGATTAATTATTATTTATAAAATTACTTTTACAATTTTAATATTTATAATTTTTCATATAATTTCTATAAAAATTTTTAAATATATATTTTATTAACATTTTAATTATTATATTACTCACTTATACAATTTTATAATTCTAAATTTATAAAATTTCTCTGTATATTACATTTTTTGTAAAACATTTTTTACTTCCTTCTATTAGATGTCCTTGATTGCTGAATTCATCAATCTTAATTTTTACACTTTCCTTTCTGGTTGCTCTAGAAAATGCTACATAAAGTTGACCATGAACAAATACAGGATGTGGCAAATAAATCCCAACTTTTTCTAAACTTTGTCCTTGTGATTTATTGATTGTCATAGCAAATGACACTCGAATAGGGAACTGTCTTCGTTTAAACTTAAATGGCAGTTCCAAATCACTTGTAATTAAATCTATCTTTGGAATAAAGACAATCTATCCTCGAACAGGACCAGTTAGAACCTCCGCATAAATTAGATTATTTTTCAAATTAGTAACAATAAATCTTGTGCCATTACAGAGTCCTTTTTTAGTATTTAAATTTCTTAATAGGATTATTGTAGCACTGACTTTTATTTTAAGTCGATGAACTGGCATTCCAGAAGGTGTCAGAGAGTTTAAAAACTCAATTGGAAAATTCAATTGCTCTTGTGGATCATCACTTACAATAGAGTCAATTGAGAGATACTCTTTTTTTTCTCCTTCCATTAGGACAAAGGATTTCGTCATTAATTTTAAATGTATCCTCATTCTTAGGACAAAGAATTGTTCGATCTGAATTTTCTTTAATCTGTTCCATGGTGATTCTATCACCAAAAATTTCAGTAATAAGAGATTCTTTTGATATAAAATTCTGGGGAATTTCAATTGTATCCAGATGTAGTCCATCCGTATTTGATAATTTACCATCTCCGAGTTGCATTAGCCAATTTGCAAATTCTTTTTCTTCTCCAGTTCTCATATTTTGCTTTAGTTTAATCTGAGTTACATTCCTCCATATAGAATTGTATTTTACAGTCGACTCAATTATAGCTGCTTTTTGTGCATGTGGCACTACGGGAAGATGTACAACACGGACCAAGGAGTCTAACATGTACGCGAGTCATTGGGACTTGAGCGAGATACCTAAAGGCGTAATGAAAGTGAAGGTCGGCCCTGGTTGTCGACCGAGGGAGGATGGGCCGCGTCGCGATGCGGCTCCGCACTCCCGGCGTCTCGTTCTCATCGCGAGAAGAGGCGCACCCAGAGCGTACACGTTGGGACCCGAAAGATGGTGATAGCTCTCGAAGTTGTACAGGCATTTTGGAATCTGTTGCTTCTTCCAGCGTTCTTTCCCAAAGATCATCAGCTTCTACCAAATTTTTTGCAATTGCTGCATCCTTAAACGTTTTATAAAAAACTCCATTTACAGTTCTCAAATCTTCAAAACATTTAGCTCCAACTACATGGAGTAGAAGAAGACGCAGATAAAATCTCTCAATATCTTTTATACTTACTGTATAAAGTCTTGAAATTATTTTATCACCACCCTTTTTGCGTGGTCAGGGCGTGTCCTCCGGGGCGAAGCCCGGGTAACCAGCTAATAATTTTATATTACAATTACAATTTATATACAATTTATATATTTTTTAATAAATATATATAGATTTATACATATAAAATACATATATATAAAAAATAATATTTATTTATACAATAATTGTAATTTATAATTTATTTTTTTTTCTTGCGATTTTTTTCATCCTCCTTGTCAGCGTCTTATTTCCGCTTCTTCTTTTTCTCCTTATCATCCTCCTTCTTTTCTTCCTTCTTTTCTTCCTTACAATTTTCTTTCTTTTCACATTCTTGTGATCTTTCAAATTTGATTATTGCAGTCATTAATATCTCGTCCTGACCATCTTCTAATGCTGAAATTTTATACATATATTGAAAGAAATTGTAAACGATTTAAACATCTATATACAATTAACTAATTAATTATTATTCTTACTTACCATTTCTAATTACTTCCAATTCTCTCAATCTCTCTGTTGATTCTTCACTCGAATTATGTTCCATTTCATTACTTATCGCTTTCATGTATGACTTTCATTTTCCATGATTATGACATTTAATATGTGAAATCAACAACTTATAGTCTCTTGTTTTCACTTCTTCTTTTTCTTTATTTTTTCTTTATTTTATATATATTTTTATATAAATTTGTATGGCAATTAAATGATGGCAATTAAACCCATCCTCGAAAAACCGGTTTCCAAAAAATCGGTAACAAAAAACTATACACTTTATGGCACTCCCCGGGAAATTCTACCCCTACTTCATATATTTTTGGTAAAAATTCGACCCACTAACGAATGAGATTCGGTCAATTATTTCCCAAAAAATTGGAAAAATTATATAAAATTTGAAAAAATTTCGGAACCGGTTTCCAAAAAGATCGGTAATGAAAAATTAACCACGACATTTTCATCCCCGGAAAATTCTACCCCTATTTCATATACCTTTGGTAAAAATTTGGTCCACTAACGAATGAGTAGTTCGCGTACATACAGACAGACAGAAGACGCGCGTGACTTATATATATAGATTTGTTTATAACTATGTTAATGAAAGTGTTGTTAGCAGTAGTAATAATGATTCTAATATTATGTTAATAAGATTGTGTGTAAGTGGAAATGGTTAGCCTTCTCATTAGTACAGCAGATCAATGAAATTAAATTGTTTATATAATAAGATTTTCGTTATTTTTATATCTTGGAAATGGTTGGGAATTTGATAGTGGTGTATAGGAAAGATATTGCAGGACTTTCACTAAAGTGTGATATAGCATTGAAAAATTTTATCATTAATATATGTATTTGTTAATAACAATTTATTTGTTAAACAATTTGGCACTTTTTAATTCACATATTGATATTGTTTAGGTTTTCCTTAATTACGCGGTTTTGATTCTATAATAAAATTATCTCCTTTATATGACTCTTTATCTTATTGTTATAAATATTTCGTAAATAAACAATTGGAGAAATAAAAGTTATTACTATTTTTTGCAGGTGTGCTGATGCAGAGTATATGTGTGCAGGCGAAATTCGTATTTACCAGAACGAGTTTTCATACTCATTCCATATAATTGTCAATTATATGGTATAACTCCCATGCTATTCCGTTATACCGGGTGTCCTTCCCTTTGGAATTTTTTGTAGCCTTTATTAGGGGAGTGACGAGGTTTTGACTTATACAAAAGTTGTTATGCACGATCCGGGGCATATGTTAACGGTTATTGCTAATGTGGTTAATTATTTATTTATAATTGTTTATAAAAACAAGTTGCAAAAATGAACAATCTTGTAGTAGTTATTTTAATGTGGTATTTTTCTATAAATGTAAGAGAATGTATTTCTATAATTGTTTTATCTCCATCTATTTGTTTTCATTTTTATTTTAATTTATTACGAGTCTATATGGCTATCCTCGTCTTACACACTGTGAATTTGCATAAGGCGGGTATTAAACTATCCTCGTCTTTCGTATAGAAATCATATGCTAATTTAATTCATAAGGAGGATGTATTAAACTATCCTTTTCTTTAAGTTCATGGCATAAGTCTGTCTCTCTCAGATTCATATGAAGCGAATATTCAATTTTCAATCTCGTTTATTAATTTAATTAATTTAGATAGGAAATCGGGGTTAACGCTATCGACATTTAGTGACATAGAAGATTCCATTTTTAGCATAATAATTAGATGTCAAAATTTTCGTTCGAAAATGAAATTTGTTACAGCCAAAATGTATAAAAGACCAAGAATATTAATGTAGAAGTGATTTGGTCTTCCTAAGTTTAAATGGTAAGAAGTTCAAAATGGCGAATGTGAAACTTTAATAATTTATAGCTCGATAACGGTAAGAGATAGAGAGATGGGGTTTCTTTTGTTGTATTCAGGTAATCGAGGGCTTTATTTTAGGCTGTTTAAAATTTTTGTATTTTATGAATTTCTGTAAATTTTAATTATATCTCGAAATTGGGAAGAGATATGAAGTGGGGTTTTTTGTGAGATTGTTTGACATGCTCTGCTGGGTAACTGTAGTGGTTTTATTGATTATTTTTAATATTAATTTTATGATAAATTTTATTGTTAATTAGTTTATTTTGAGAGATACAAGAATGATTTATAAACAAAAGTTGTTTGGCCTTTCATGACGGTTCCGATAGTCATATTAGTTAGGTCTGTTAATATATTTTAATTGTTTATAATAATCACGTTTGAAAAACTCCAACAAAGTAATTATTATTTTGACATGCTAATGTTCTTTAGGCACAAAAGGTTATATTCTTATAATTGGTTTGCCTTTAATTAATTGATTTATATTTTATTTCGATTTTATTAATTCATCCATATAGAACATACGTTTATTTCCGTTAGATCCACGAGTCGAACTAAATTTATATTGCTGCAGGACCTTATAAAGCCTGTGTTAACAATGGATGGCAATGAATAATTAACTGCGATGGTACTTTAAAGATATTTCACAGCTTAATAATCGTTTGTCCAAATTCTAGGGTTTATTCATGAAGATAGGCCTTTTTGCTAGGTGACGGCTTAAGGCGGCCATTAGCTGCTCTGCTTTATGAACGCGTACGTTATGTGTCAGCTGCTTGGTGTAGTGACAGTTTGTTTAAAAGGTGTTATTATATTTTAATATTGTTTTCAGATGCTGTGCAACAAAGGCGGTGAAGAAGAAAAATTTTATGAGGCGGAAATTGCGGCGGAAATACACCGTGCTTGTACCGTGAGACGTGACAGTAGGCGGTAGTCTTGTAGGTTGTTATTCGAAATTTCTTCGCAATATTTCTCATTAGTGCATTTAGAAAGTGTGAACCTTGGTCGGTTAACCAGGCTCGCGGCGCGCCGTACGTGCAGATGAACTCTTTCGTGAAAGCGTCGGCTACGTGGATGGCAGAAGCTTGTTTCAGGGGAACGACTAAGGAGTATTTTGCAAGGAGGTCCTGGATTGTAAGGATATAGGAATTCCCGGCACTCGTTGTCAATGGTCCCATTATGTCCATGGATATTTTGTCGAATGCGGCTCCAGGGGTGTCGGTGAGGACCATGGGCTGTCGTGTCTTGACGCGAACCAGTTTTTTTAATTGGCAATTTCGGCAGTGGCGGATGAAATCTTGGGTGTCTTGTTTCATTCCGGGCCAATAGTATCGTTCCTTGAGTCGTCTATACGTCTTTGTAACTCCTTTGTGTCCTCCGACGGCAGAGGCGTGGAATTCCTTCAGGATTTCGGCTCTTTCGGAGTCGCGAGGCATTGAGATGTAATTCTTGCATATTAGAATTTTTGTGGGGCTACCTCGGAATGCATCTTCTATTAGTCGGCGTGTAGTCGAGAACGGTACGCCGTCGGCTCCTCCTTTGCAGATGGAGACGGTTGGCAGTTCCAGCAACATTCGGCTGCCCGGATCACATAATTCCCCTTGTTGTGAGACAAACACCACTAGGTGGTCCTTTCGTGCCAGGAGGTGGTCCTTTATTTCGGCTATCTGTGTTTTAGCTGGGTGTAAGTCGAAGGGCTCGTTCGGGTTATCGAAAAGTTCTGAAGCTGAGCTGTCGGTATCGTCGGTCTCGTCGCTGTTCAGGGCTATCCCTTGATCCGAGTTTTCGTGTTCCTCGTTGTCATTGTCATTATCCGATGCGTTCTCCTCGTTTGCGTCGGAATTGTCGGGGATAAGGTTTTCTTCGTTTTCGACTGAGTCGGAATCAGGGGAAGGATTTCGTTGCCGCTTCATGGGCGGTCTGGCAGAGAACAGGGAATCGTCGGAGTCGGAGTCCTGGCGGAGTGCGAGAAGAAATGCTTGGCGGGTAACGGGATTACGAGAGAGTGCACCTGCATTCGCGTTTATTCTTCCCGCTTTGTACTGTATTTCATATTCGTATTCTAGGAGTTTTAACCGCCAACGGACCAATCGTGACGACGGATCTTTTACCGAATTTAGCCACACTAATGGTTTATGATCGGTGACCAATTGAAATTTGTGACCGAATAAATAGGGTTTAAAGTGTTTCACGCAGTAAACGACAGCAAGCAGCTCCTTTTCAATCGTTGAGTAATTCTGTTCCGCGGCATTGAGTAATCGTGACGTATATGCGATCGGTAAGTCTTTGCCTACGGGGCCCTGACTCAGGATGCCTCCGATCGCAGTACCTGAGGCGTCCGTGGTAACAACAAAAGGCTTTGTGAAGTCGGGGTGTTGTAGGATGGGGTCGGAACACAATAGATCCCTTAGGTGGGAGAATGCCGTTTCGTGTTCCTGCCTCCAGGTAAACGCAACGTCCTTCTTTAGTAGGCTCGTGAGTAGTTTCGCGATCTTCGAAAAGTTCGGGATAAATCGGCGGTAGTAACCTGCTAGACCTAGGAACTGCTTGATGTTTTTTGCGTTTTGAGGACGAGGGAAGTGTCGGACGGCCTCGACCTTTTTGGGATCGGGTTTCACTCCTGCTTCGGAAATTACGTGACCAAGGTAAGTGACTTCCTTGCAAAGGAATTCACACTTGTCGGGTTGTAATTGCAAACCCGCGTCTCTAAGGCGTTCCGCTAATTTGTGGAATTTTATAAGATGCTCTCGCAGTGAGCTGGAGTATAAGATAATATCGTCCAAATACACAAATAATTCTACGCCTTGGAGTCCCTTCAGTACTTGATTCATCAACCTTTGGAAGGTCGATGGTGCGTTCTTTAGCCCAAATGGCATGCGTTTGAATTCGTAATGGCCGTACGGCGTAGAAAATGCCGTTTTATACGCGTCGGATTCGTCCATACGTATCTGATGGAACCCCGAGGCGAGATCGAAGACGCTGAAATATTTCGCGCTTCCTAATTGATCTAATATTTCAACGATGTTTGGCAAAGGGTGCGCGTCACCCACGGTTTTTTCGTTAAGGGCGCGGTAATCTATAGATTACCATGCGCAATTTTTTGTTGCCTTTAGAGTCGGGTTTCTTGGGCACAATCCACAAGAGAGAATTGTAAGGTGAAGTTGATGGTTGAATTACATCGTTATCCAAGAGGTCCTTGTCAATTTCTTCCTTGTGCATTGACGGGAATCTATACTGTTTGGTATTTATAGGGATATCGTCGGTGGTTGGTATCTTATGTGTTATTTTGTCGGTGTGGTGTAGCTTGTCCCCGGGTAAGCGGAATAAATCGCTATACTTTTCTATATGATTATGTACGTGCTCCCTTTCCTCGTCATTCAAGTGATCTAGACGGAGCAGTTCCTTTATTTGGTCGGCGCGCGACTTACTTAAAAACGTCGCCATTATTCGGCGGGCCTTTCTATCGCTTCTGGTCATTCTCGGCCCTAGAGCGGAACGGCCAGGTGAAAGGAGGGTTCTTTTATGACCCTTGTTGGATACAGAGGATACAGAGGATACAGTGGTAGATGCGTGAGGCGGGCCGGAGGTAGAGTAGGTTTCTATCTCCTGGAGTTCGACCGTCGGTAATGAGATCTCGACATCTCGCTCGCCGGTATTGATAATGCCAATGTAGGCAATGCCGCCGCGATTCGTGACGACGGCATCTCCTAGGTAGATGTCGTCGTGCACGTGCATTCGTGGTACGTAACCCGTTTCGATTTCCGGATTACTTATTCGAAGTGGCAAGGTAGTGCGCGTCCTTGCCGGAATTATGAAGGTTTCACTGGGCCGATTCGTGTCGTTTTCCTTGTTATCGACTACGGAGAGTACAGAGGTTTCGACTGACCGGTTCGCGTCAGCTTCCCTGTCGTCGGATACAGTGGATACAGTGGTTTTGATTAACCGGTTCGCGTCGGTCTCTTTATCATCGGATACCGAGGGTATTGAAGATACAGCCGGTGCGGTGGATACAGTGGATACAGAGGGTACAGTCGGGTTTATGTTATCCTTTCCATTCAGCGGTATCGGAATTCCCTCCCACGTTAGGAGGTTTTAAGTGGCGTCTATCACGTAGACGTCGCGCAGGAAGTCTGATCCTAAGATTCCGTCCTGCGAGATCGGGAAGTTGTCGGTTACGATTTGGAACCTGATCCGGTGTCCTAAGAATTCGGTTTCTATGGCTCCGAGCGTGTCGATTTTTCCGTCTGTTATCCCTGTGATAGTTATACCCGCGTTTCGTTCTACGTTCTTTAAGGACGAAAGCCTACTTATCTTTATTACGTTCGGGGCGGCCCCCGTGTCTATCATGAATGTCGATTCGCTCTTTAGTCCCTCCATTGCTAAATACACGCTGGGCGCATGCAAGAAATCCGGAGGGCTCATTATTGCGATTCGAGTGGTTCGTTTTGCGTTTCTACTATCGTTCTTATCGGACGGCTGGTTTCTCGTGACGTTCCCGCCCGAGGCTCGTCCGTGGTCCTCGAGGGGTGTAGGGAGTTTCCCTGCGCTTGCCGAGAGTTATTGTATTGACGTTTACGACATTCCTCTATCTCATGGCCCGGGTTCTTGCAGTATCGGCAGACCTTATCGCTTCTACCTGAGATTTCGGTGTGTCACGTCTCACGGTACATGCACCGGTATATTTCCGCCGCATAAAATTTTTCTTCTCCATAGTCCTTGTTGCACAGCACCTGAAAACAATATAATAAATATAATATCACCCTTTAACCAAACTATCACAACACCAAGCAGCTGACACATAACGTACGCGTTCATAAAACAGCTAATGGCCGTCTTAAGTCATCTCTCCAAGCTAAGCCCCATTTTCATAAATCACACCATAAACTTTTGGGACAACTACTTGTTAAAATTCCCCAGAATCAATAAAGTTAATTATTCATTGCTATTCATTGCTAATACAGGCTTTATAAGATCCTTTATGCAATACAAATTCGATTTGACTCGCGGATCTAACGGAAATAAACATGTGTTCTATATGGATGAATTAATAAAATCAAAATAAAATATAAATCAATTAATTAGAAACAAACTAATTATAAGAACATTGAAACCGCCTGTTAAAACTCAGACGGCTTCATCGGCTTCATCCGTTCCAATAATGACATCCCAGAGATCGAGCCAAGGGACAGCAGGACGAGAGGTCACGCCAGTACACGAACCCGTCAAGACAAAGGCGGCGATTAAATCTATTGATACCCAGATCTGTTCCTCGACTCCTATTCCTGAAATTGATCCCATCGACAACGATACGAGCTTAGACATCACGATACCTTTGGACAGCAGTGACGGTGAGGCACCAGAAGTCGAGCAGCTGATTCAAGGCAGTCAGCTGATGCAGCCTGATGACGTTACAACAGCAGAGTCACAGAAGTAAAGGTTGGTCGGACAGCTGAAACATAGAAAGGGACATGATTAAAGATAAAAGCGTGATAAAAGTAAAGTTCCTTATATGATTGTAATAATGTTAGTATTTGATAAACTTACCTTGCAAGTGACACATGTCACTTTATACTTACCTTGTTATGACAGATGTCATATATTTTGATACTAAGATATTTTATTATTTTAATAATCAAATGCTCTTCCAAACGAGCTAATACTATAATGTAATAATGTCTAGCTATAACTTTGTTACGATAATAATAACGATACATATAGATGATAAGACGTATAATATCATTATGATGCATGATGATAGTTACTATATAATTGCGACAAGACTGTTAGAGCACGATAGCTCATAAGAGTGCCCTAGTCATTAGAGGGTTATACTTTGAGACAGGATTTTTTCTACGACAAACCCTTTCACCCGACGCGGCTTGGGTCGGAGCTGTCGGGGCTCAAAATGCAATTAATTAATATGTTGGGCGCCAGTTAATTTTCCCGAAATTAACAAAGTTCTGAGTTTTACAATAAGATGGTTTGATTGGGTGACCCAGGAAACAGGAGATACCAAGAAGTGAAAAGTAATTGACGGAACTGAAGATTGTTACTCACGTTCTGACAAGAATCAGTCTCCTTTATTATTACACTAGGCAGTCACAACTCTCGGAGATCGACTTTCCATGCGGTCTCTTTCGACAACTTTACAATGACGCTTTACAAAAATTGACCCTCCGTGCGACCGCTTCTTGACAATTTGACGACGTCTTACAATAGGTTCGGTTTAGACCTTCTCGCACGGTGCTCACACAGAGAGTGTTCGGTCACGGTTTCACCGGGAGCCTCCTGTGGTTCGGCCGGTTCGGGAGGGCGCGGAAGTCGCCGCAAGCGCGACAAGCAAGGCCGACGCTCATTGGGCGCCGGACGACACATCGTTACCGATACAGCCGTCGAGGCCTGTTCGGCACTTCGGCTGTACAGAGCAATCCCATTAGACCTAGCGCTAAGTTAAATTTTAATGTTACGTAAATATTATCTTATTCTAACGCGGATCCCGAGAGTTTAGGCTGCGAGACGTTGAGTTCAGAATTTCCTGTCATAACTTTTTATTTTGTTTGACATACAGAGTCAAAAATGATTATCTTAATTTTATTTGGCCAAAAGGGATATTTCAAGATAAAATAGGCTAATAGCGTAAAGTAACATCTATTCATGATATATTTTAATAGATTCACGTTATGTGAATCGAGACGAGTCCAAATGTGCCCTGTTTGAGATTGCGCTACTCTGCCGGAAATCGCGTTTGATAGCAGCATATATTGAGACTTTTGCATGTCGGGGTTCGCTCGTCTTTAAAGAAATCGCTATAATTATTAGCAGATTATGGCATGGATTTTCTCTCAGTCGCATTCTGGAATATTCGCTGACATTCGCTCGGCAATAACAAAGTCACGCTACCGCGCCAACAAGGGAGAAAGTTCATGCCATAAACACCGCTGCCGAAAACAAGCAACGAGCACTTCTACTCGGCACGTGAAAACGGTGACGTCAACGCGATGACGTAGGCCGCCGAGGGCCAATCACCCGCCCGAAATCATCGGTGATCTGCTTGGAGGGAGCATCACCGCGTAGGTGATAAAAGACCGCCGCAGCGCCGCGGAAACGATTTCGCTCGTAGATCACCGCTAGCACCCCGCTGTTCTATACCGCTTTGCTATCGCACTCGCTTAACTGCTTTTTCGCCTACGACCGCCTTTGAAAACCGCTTAACGCCGCCTGTCGCGTTGCAACACGCATTCGCTTGCTTGATAGCTTCCGCCGCCGTTGCCGTGCTAAACTCTGTGCGCGCTTACGGCTTCCTTTCTCTACAAGAAAACGAACTCTGTACATATATACTTGTAAATACACACTTTATTTTTCGGTTACTTGCTGTGTCGTTATTTGTGGTCGTCTTCTACCTCGCGCTATCTCGCGCTACCGCGTGCTCTCGAACATTCTGGTCCTTCGAGCCGGATCCGACCGGCAACCGCAAATTCGGGAGTGCTTCCTCAACGGACGACTGCAACCATGAGCCTGGATCAGAGCGCCATGCTGAGCAGTCAGCACGAAATCCACAGGCGCATCGCCCACGCAATGACCAACCTACGGAAGCAGGGTGCAGAGAACATTACCCTCGACGCTGTGAGCACTCGCATCCGCATTCTCGACGACCTGTGGGCCAAATTTGAGTCGAACCACGATCTCATTCGGGCATGCTACGGAGATCGCTACACCGAGAGTGAGTACAATAAAACCGACTTTTTTGACACCGTCGAAATGCGTACGTGCATCAGCACAGCTTGCTCACCTCCGTCGCAAACTCCTTGAAATCCGCGTCGCCCAGAGTGCCAACCGGGCCGGAGCAAAGTGGCGAACACGCTCCCAAGACTTCGCTGCCGCGCATTCAATTACCGCGTTTTTCGGGAACGTACGAGGAATGACCGCCGTTTCGGGATCTCTTCCTGTCGGTCATCGGCGAGAATTCGTCGATCTCAAATATAGAGCGGTTCCACTACCTCCGATCTTGTCTGCAAGGGCCCGCTGAAAAGTTAGTGCGTTCATTAACGGTGACCGGAGACAATTACGCCCGCGCATGGGCAATGTTAAGCACGCATTACGAAAATAAGAAGGAGCTGATACGCTCCAACTTCGCCACGTTTACCGCCGTGGCGAAGATGAAAGCCGCTACCGCCGATGAGCTCAGCCGCGTCCATAACGCCGTCACGTCTGCCGTTAATGCTCAAGAGAGCATCGGGAGGCCCATCGACTCACACGGTATGGACCTTTTCAATCACCTCGTCGTCGATCTGTTCGACTCGCAAACACGTCTGGAATGGGAATCCTCCTCGGGAGACTCCTGCGAACCACCGTCTCACGACACGTTAATGAACTTTATCACTAGACGCATTCTCACGCTGAACGCCGCTTATCCGAAAACCACAGTTAACACCGCGAGTGAACCATCACGGTCCGCGAAAACGCACAACGCGAAGCGCACGGAGCCTTCGCAGTGTCCGCTCTGCAACGGGGAGCACTCGCTCATGGGGTGCCCCGACTTCAAGGCCAAGCCGGCCAGTGAGCGAAAGACAGTGGCCGAGACTAACAAGCTATGCTTTAACTGTCTCGGCAACCACACGGTGGCAAAGTGTCAGTCCACCAAGAATTGCATGACGTGCAACTCGCGTCACCACACGATGCTCCACGACGCGTACGCTTCCGAGCCGAAACCCGCCGCGGAAGTCAGCGCGCTTTCCGCCGTCGGAAGGGCCGACGACCGCAAAGCGATCCTCCTCGCGACCGCGCGCGTGATCGTTCCCGACCGCCGCGGAGTGCCACACGAAGTTCGAGCTCTCATCGACCAAGGCTCCGAAGTGTCGATCGTGTCAGAGTCCTTGGTGCAGCGGCTGCGCCTGCCGCAATCGCGCACCCGAATGTCGATATTCGGCATCGGCGGCTCACAATCTGGATCCACACGGGGCAAGGTGTCGATGAGCCTCACGTCGACGACCACAGGAGCCACGCTCACCGCCGTCGCGTTCGTGCTTCCGCGACTCTCCCTGTACCGGGGCTCTGCAATCAAGTGCAACACCACGTGGCCTCATCTTCAGGGGCTCCCACTCGCCGATCCCCGTTTCGCCGCCAACGACCCAGTCGAGCTGCTTCTGGGCGCTGAGGTGTGCTCGGCCATCCTGGAGGATGGTCTCCGCCGAGGAAAACCGCAAACGCCGATCGCGCAGAAAACCACCCTGGGATGGATTCTGTCAGGGGCTGCGGTGCGACCTCTCTTCTTGGTCACCGCAGCTCACTCCACGCTCACTCCTCTGTCGTCAGGCGCACCCCCGAGGAAAGGGAGTGCGAGCGACACTCCGTGCGCACCTACGAGCGCACATCCGCTGGCCAGTACGTCGTCCGACTGCCGGTCTCATCGTTGCTCAAGGAGAACAGGCAACACTCCGTGCGCACCCACGAGCGCACATCCGCTGGCCGGTACGTCGTCCGACGGCCGGTCTCATCACTGCCGAAGAACCTCGCCGTAACCCGCAAGCCCGTCGACGACGCGACCTCCGTGCACACCGAACCGCGCGAACCCTGCACGGCGGGCGGGATCCCGTTGCGTAAACGGGCCGCGAACTCTGAGGACATTCCCGTCGGGATCCCTCAGAAACACCGTCGTTATCGCGCACTTACGATCCACGGCCTCGCCGACGCATCCGAGCGAGGCTACGCCGCTGCCGTCGACCTCCGCGTCACGAGGCACGGCTCCTCCACACTTCACAATGCTCACCAAGTTCACGCGACACGCTCGCGACGCTTTAAGTTTGTCCGCAGCTCCAATCTTCCGCTAGTCCGACGCCCGCGTGACACTTCACAGGGTCAAAGATACCGCATCCAGATGGAAGCCGTTCGTGGCCAACCGGGTGTCTCTTCTCCCACTGACTCCTCCCGAGACTCAGTGGCGGCACGTTCCCGGAGACGACCCGATCAACTGCGCTTCCCAGGGGATAGCTCCCAGCGAGCTGACCGGCTATCTCCTGAGATGGACGGGCTCAGCGTGGCCGCAGGAGAACCGAACCTGGTGGCCGGACGAGAGCGACGAGATTCCTGACGCCGAGCTGCCTGAGCGGAAGATCGTCGTGCAATCCGCCGTCGGGAGGATCGAAACGGAGCCTTACACCCTCCGTCGATTCTCCTCACTGCACCGTTGTGTTTCTGTCCGGCTTCTCGCGTACATTTCTGTTCGTCTTCTCGCGTACATTTCTGTTCGTCTTCTTGCGTTTATTTCAGTCCGTCGTTTCGCGGTATAACTTGTCACGTGTCGCGTGCCACTTCATGTCAATTCGCACTTGTCGATGTTCGCTGTCGAATTCACCGTTCACATTACCGGTCACTCATTGTCGTTTGCGCAGTTGACCATCAATTGTTCATGGCCTTCTGCCACCAATTTCATCGAACACGGTGCACTGTTCACCGTCACTGCACTCGCGGTAACACGGTGATTCACTCGCGTACTTACTCGCATTTTCACGACTTTCGCATACTCGCGAATCTACGCTCGCAACGATGCACGTGATCACCACGTGCTTCGCGCGTCGTCGCTCCCCGCCGTCGCGCCGTCGCTCGCGCGAGCCTCGATCCGCCGCGATACCAGCCGCCGCCGAGGGACGCGGGAGACCACCGATACTCACTGTCACTCAATTGTTCCTGTAGGCCTTCCGCCAATATTTTATGTCCTCTTCACGTAATCGTCCTTCATCGGCCTTCTGCCAATGTTGAAGATCCATTCAACCATTTATTTCGGCCCTCCGCCTCAACTTCACTTTCTGTGCGACACACAAATTCACTTTCACGTATCACTTGTCACCGAATTCGCGTTACGTGCATCGCGTATGTTTATGTGTCTCGCTCGAGATCACCGCGCGTTGTGACACTGCGCGTGCGCAGCCGCACAGCGCCGCCATTGCTCGCCAGCACCACGCGCCGAAATCGCGATCATGCAAATCGATCGTACATCGATAGTACATCGATTCTTCTCGCCGCGACGTCGGGCGCCCCATCGAGCACACCGTCTTGTTTCGTCAAGCATGACGAGGCGGGCGGGATGTTTGAGATTGCGCTACTCTGCCGCAAATCGCGTTTGATAGCAGCATATATTGAGACTTTTGCATGTCGGGGTTCGCTCGT
Source organism: Temnothorax nylanderi (assembly GCF_030848795.1). Taxonomy (NCBI): domain Eukaryota; kingdom Metazoa; phylum Arthropoda; class Insecta; order Hymenoptera; family Formicidae; genus Temnothorax; species Temnothorax nylanderi. Next base: position 59,206 of record NW_027249491.1, on the reverse strand, counting down.
CTTTAAAGAAATCGCTATAATTATTAGCAGATTATGGCATGGATTTTCTCTCAGTCGCATTCTGGAATATTCGCTGACATTCGCTCGGCAATAACAAAGTCACGCTACCGCGCCAACAAGGGAGAAAGTTCATGCCATAAACACCGCTGCCGAAAACAAGCAACGAGCACTTCTACTCGGCACGTGAAAACGGTGACGTCAACGCGATGACGTAGGCCGCCGAGGGCCAATCACCCGCCCGAAATCATCGGTGATCTGCTTGGAGGGAGCATCACCGCGTAGGTGATAAAAGACCGCCGCAGCGCCGCGGAAACGATTTCGCTCGCAGATCACCGCTAGCACCCCGCTGTTCTATACCGCTTTGCTATCGCACTCGCTTAACTGCTTTTTCGCCTACGACCGCCTTTGAAAACCGCTTAACGCCGCCTGTCGCGTTGCAACACGCATTCGCTTGCTTGATAGCTTCCGCCGCCGTTGCCGTGCTAAACTCTGTGCGCGCTCACGGCTTCCTTTCTCTACAAGAAAACGAACTCTGTACATATATACTTGTAAATACACACTTTATTTTTCGGTTACTTGCTGTGTCGTTATTTGTGGTCGTCTTCTACCTCGCGCTATCTCGCGCTACCGCGTGCTCTCGAACATGCCCCATATGTGATAACTTTGTCATCGAAATGAAATTAAGTGCGATCAGCTGATTTGTAGAAAGAAAGATAAATTCGCACAGATAACGATAGATCTTAGTTAATTGTGATTGCCAGACACCAAATATATGTCAATTATCAAATTTAGAATGATATTTAAGAAATTGACACCTTTTGAATAAAGTTCTTTAGTTTGGACATTTTTGATATAAAAAGGGTATGGACACATTCGTATCGTCCCATAGGACAAGCCTAGATGGTTTATTCGAAAGAAATCGCCATACTTTAACTTTTAACACTTATATGGCCTACTTTGCCATTCGTGATGCGATTCCAATGAATAAGGTCTTAAACGTTTTGTTAGATCCTAAGGAGGCCGTCTATATAGTTTATTTGTGATTTTTCACTTTATTTCAAAATTTCACCCTTCGGGGGTGACTTCGCCATTTATGGTGCGATTTTGATTTTTAAGGGTTTAAATGATTTGTCTAGTCCCAGAGAGACTGCCCATATAGTTTAATTTCAATATTTTTCGTTTTTACGAGTTTTCACCTGTTTTTTAGAAACGCCTAAAACGATGACTTTTTCGCCTGAAATGATACTCGATATAAAAGTGTACCTTCTAGGTACTTGACGCTTGATCTGTCATCTCCTGCGATTCGGCTGCACCACCTCCACCTCGGCTGCACTTGGCTGGCTCTGGTCCAACCCAGCCGGTCCAGCGGGCTGTACGCCCACCTCCAACAGCTGCTGCACCTCCTCGCTTCTCACAAAATCTATTAAGTCGTTGTCGACCTGACTTTCGGCCTCGCAGAGACCGCTGTCATCCTCAGCCACCGGCTGGCTGGCCGAATCGGGTGCACTTGCCTTCGCACCCTGCTCCTTTTGCACTCTCTCTGGTCCAGGATGTTTGCTGCTCATCTCGCACCTCGGTTCAGAACTCACTCGGCTCGTAGGCGGAACCGTAGGTGAAACCTGCCATTCCAAGGTTTCCCTGTTCTACACAGCTGGATACGTTTTATGGAATATGTCCTGCATATTGCGTACAATTTAGATTTTAAAAAGGGAACAGCAAGGGGAAATGATAAAGAGTTGAAGAAAGCTAGAAAAACAGAAATTCAAAAATCTTTGAAGACTGAACTACAATTGTCTGTTGACATTGTGAAACAAGGCTCTGGAACAACAAATACTGGAAATGTTGGTCGAACCTTTTTTCAACAAGCCGAACGTGTATCTGAATTAATTGGAGTAGATAAAGATTTATTAATGAGGATGCACGCTATTCTTCAAATTATATCGTGTGGACAAGAAATTGATTTGGTAAGATTCAAAGAGTACTGTATCAATACAGCAAAAAAATGTGCAGAGCTTTATTCATGGTATAAAATGCCACCATCAGTACATAAAGTTTTAATCCATGGATGTGATATAATGAGGGCATTGAATGCTCCTATGATTTGGTTCTCGGAAGAATCTCAAGAATCAAATAACAAAGTTTTCCGAAAAGCACGCTCCGAACATAGTAGAATGTACCAAAGAAGTGCAACTAACAAGGATATAATTCATTATGCATTAGTATCATCTGATCCAGTGATTAGTTAATTGAGAGAGATATAGAATCAAAAAAGGTTCAAGAATTGACTTTTGAAGCAGAACAATTTTTGACAGGTAAAAATAAGAATGTAACTGAGAATGAGAAAAACATCAAAAAGACATAAATTTAGCAATAATATAGAAGAGATATAAAAAGCAGTTATAACAATTGATTGAAAATTGAGAAAAAAAAATTAATAATCACATAAAAGTAAAAAAATCGTAAAAAAATAAAAAAAATTAAAAACGCATAAAATCACAAAAAAACCCTTCTCATTACTGTTACCTTGACGCGGTTGAGGGGCTTATATCTTTTAATATTAAAAACGATAACCAAAGACAGTTAATCATAAAAAGAAAATTACTATCATCATTAAACAAAAACTCAGAGAAAATTATACAAATATATATTTATTGTGTAATACTAAATAAAAAATATTATAAAAAATAATCAACCTTTATTATTAACAATTTAGATCTACAAGGTGTTACTTCGAAGGCTTTTTCTATTTTTTCTATGTAATTCCATCTGCAGAATGATTTTGAAATAAATATTCATAAAAAATATTATTTTCAGATAATTTGTTTAAATAAATTTGTTAAAACAAATTAATTTTGCAATTCTGAGGTTAAATTCGTAATCAGCTATCAAAAATCATGAAAATTATATTCATTTCGCTTGATGATCTTTCGTTAATTCCTTCAAATAAAGATATAGGAGATATTATACTTTAAGTTAAAAAAATAATCGTAAATTATTATTAACAATTTGGATCTAAAAGATATTACTTTGAAGGCCTACTATGTTTTTTCTATGTAATTCTATCCACAAATTTTAAAATAAAAATTTATAAAACATCTTACTTTGAGATAATTTGTTTAAACAAATTAATTTTGAAATTTAAAGCTTGAATTTGTTATCAACGACTTGAAACATAATTAAAATGATATCCATCTCGGTTAAACTATACCCTAGAAGCTTGTGTCTATGAAAGGATTACCGTTTTTTGCATTTGAATTTCATATTTACTGGATTGAACTCTATGTTTAACAATTTTCGTTGTGCGACAAATATATTTCCGCAGTACTGCATTAATGCACAAGTCTTCCTGAGCATTAAAAAAAAAATCAACGGGATATCTTAAAAATTGTGCTGTCACAAGAGTTTTGTCCAAAAACAGCACGGAATTTCCCACTGTGCGCCCCCACTTAGACCGCCATTACCGTTACCGACACCCGTGTATTATCGAGATTACTCAGACCCGTACGTACAACCGGCATATAATTTGATTTGTCATTTGGCTTGGTACTGTCACGTCCCGACGGATCGCGGCCGCGAAGCGGTACTCGGATCACTAGCGGGATGAGGTCGCTTTATCAGGGGCTCTACCCGTGGATACCCGCGACCGGGGTTATTCGCGGCTCGGATTCCCGATCACCAGAAGGTCTGACCAAGTCGAATTCTTATGGGGAGATCTGGATTATAGTATCCCGCGCGTTTGTTTAGGTAATTTTATGATACCTTTCCGTGTCTGGACAACTCCTAAAACATCAAATGCAAATTATTGGCATAAATTCACAAAACGTTTTTTTAATACTACATGTTAATTTCATACGGTCTTACCGTCACTTAAATTCAGTACAACATCAATAAAATTGGAGAAAGTTTTACTACAAACTTGAGAGGCATACTTCACCCTCATTTTCGGTATTAAATTTGGGTTAACATGTTTTTCCGTTATTTTAGATAATTGTCGTTGTTTTAAAAAACTGTTTTTGTCTATGTCGTAACATGTCATAATATGACTCCAAGATGCATATTGTTCATTTTCCTTGCAGGCTTTGTTTACATTCATATCTAAGTCTTTCGTTAACAAGTTGTTTCTTGTTGCTTTGAGCAAATGTACATAATCAAAAACGGGTATGACTTCTCGTTCTTTTATGATAAAAGTATTCTCTAAAAAAATAATTTTTTATATTTCTTTGTGTATATACAGGGTGCTTCCGCAACATACACATCAGTAAGTCGGGTTGCCTATTCGAGCAGGCGCGCATGGTCGTTCACAATTGCGTTGACTTCGGTGCATCACCTATAATCACTCGCATATCTTTTTTACAATAAAATGAACTTTGTAGCGCCCGAAGTTGTAATACATTTGTGACGGTTTTCCATAGCGATAACGTTAAAACAGAAGTCGAGATGACAATACAGGTTATGAAATAAATTTTATTAACAAAACGAAAGATATCTTCTCTCTTACGAAAAAAGCTCGTATCATAGTCCATCATAATCATTATATATTATAATTTTATTACTTAATAATACAGATAATAGTAATAATACCTGACCTAACTTAACATAAACAGAATTTAAACAAAAAATACATATTCTTTGTCTTGGAATATGCTTGCGCTTATGTAATAAAGATTTGATGTAACCATGTTTTTAAACATAACGCAATCCTGCATATAAAATTTTTTATCACTTCTTTCATCATAAGAGGATCTCTGAATGACGAGTTACCTATTCTGATTTTAAAAGTTTCTATATTGTCTGGTAGAAATTGATACTTTACTTCGTAAAAAGGCAAAAAAGTCCTGTTTCTTTTGCGGAACATGAATTGACCTGCTAGATTTATAAAATTATCCATTTGTTTTCGTAAAGAAAAATTTTTCATAAAGGTAGTGAAAGAAACTGTATTTTGGATGTTGTCGAAAATTTATGAACGCAAAATGCAGCCACTGCGTTTGATTTTCTTGGCTCAATAAATAAGAAATATATTCGTTAACTGCATTTGAATAATTTTAGCACATGCTAAATGTTGCTTTTTGGATTATTGTTTCCCTTCTTGCACTCCGTGCATCGTAGCCTCCCGATCGCCTTTTGTTTAAGGGAAATTGACGTGAAACTCATAGAGGTTAAAACGCGTTATAAATTAAGAGATAACGATGGAGCCAGAACGAAACCCTTATTCATTTGAGGAATTAACGGACATGATTGTTATTTATGGCGAGTGTCGAAAAAATCAAAGGCAAGCGGCTGCACTTTACGCCCGAAGATTTCCAGAGAGACGACACCCAGACCATGGATTCTTTCATCGACTTCGTGAGAGATTAAGAAGAAATGGACAGTTTAATAAATCTCGGAGGCCGATCCATGTTCCGCAGAGAAACCAGGAGGCAGTTGATACTGTTCAACAGGCTCTTGTTGCAAATCCTCATACAAGCACAAGAGCAATTGCCATAGATTTAAATATGAATCATATAACAGTTCATAAAATAATTAAACATTCTTTGGGTTGGCATCCGTTCAAACGACACACAACACATAAACTTATACATTGTGATATGCCACGACGATTAAATTTTTGTGAATACGTTCTTGATCATGTAAGTTAGTTTAAATTTACTTTTATTATAACATACTTAGACATTGTTATTATTTATCAACTTGTGTCGTCAATTTTATATTAAATTATTCAATTTTTGCAGGTGGATTTCAATGATGCCGGAAATGATAGATTTTTGAAAAATATTCTCTGGACGGATGAAGCAACTTTTGGGAGTGATGGATGCATAAACCGTCATAATGAGCATCACTATGCAGAACGCAATCCACACTGCATAAAAGAAAAAATGTTCCAAGGACGATGGACTGTAAACGTGTGGCTGGCAATTATAGATGATCACATTATTGGCCCTGAATTTATTGAGGGAAATGTGGATGCACGTTATTATTCACAATTTCTTCTCCATCGGCTCGATGAATTATTAGAAAATGTGCCACTAGCTATTAGGCTAGAAATAATATTCCAACAAGATGGACATCCCGCCCATACTTCTCTTTTGGCAAGAACTGTTTTAAATAGAAAATTTCCTGGGAGATGGATCGGACTTCATGGTCCTCAAGAGTGGCCACCACGTTCTCCCGACCTTACCCCTATGGACTTTTTCGCGTGGGGCTTTTTAAAGAATAAAGTGTACGAAACTCTCCCTGAAAATGAGGAAGATTTAAAAAATAGAATTCGCAACGCATGTGCAGAAATCACTCCTGCTATGCTAAACAGAGTGAGAGAAAATTTCATGCGCAGAATCGCGTTATGTTTAGAGGAAGATGGCAATTACATCGAACATCTGTTATAAGCATATAAATTTATTTATTATTTAGATAAAAAATATTATTTAGTTTTGTTTTAAATTGTATTTTTTGCACATATATGTTCAATGTTCCTTTATTTTATTATTATATTAATTCATTATGAATATCTGTGTTAGTATTATTAAAAATCTGTGTTTGTATTATAAATATATGTGTTTGTATTATTAAACATATCTTTTATCTATATTTTTGAACTATACCTGAGTAAAAACTAATTTCCCCTGCCTCACTCACTGTCGGACTTGCAATTTAAGGTTTGATTCTCAAATTCTTGCAAAAAATGTTCGCATACGAAAATGACGGCGTATATAATTTAAGATATAAAAGTTATATGCCAATCAGTGAACACGCCGTCATTTTCGTATGCGAACATTTTTTGTAAGAATTTGAGAATCAAACCTTGAATTGCAAATCCGACAGTGAGTGAGGCAGGGGAAATTAGCTTTTACTCAGATATAGTTAAAAAATATAGATAAAAGATATGTTTAATAATACGAATGTTTAACACAGATATTCATAATGAATTAACATAATAATAAAATAAAGGAACATTGAACATATATGTGCAATAATACAATTTAAAACAAAACTAAATAATATTTTTTATCTAAATAATAAATAAATTTATATGCTTATAACAGATGTTCGATGTAATTGCCATCTTCCTCTAAACATAACGCGATTCTGCGCATGAAATTTTCTCTCACTCTGTTTAGCATGGCAGGAGTGATTTCTGCACATGCGTTGCGAATTCTATTTTTTAAATCTTCCTCATTTTCGGGGAGAGTTTCGTACACTTTATTCTTTAAAAAGCTCCACGCGAAAAAGTCCATAGGGGTAAGGTCAGGAGAACGTGATGGCCACTCTTGAGGACCATGAAGTCCGATCCATCTCCCAGGAAATTTTCTATTTAAAACAGTTCTTGCCAAAAGAGAAGTGTGGGCGGGATGTCCATCTTGTTGGAATATCATTTCTAGCCTAATAGCTAGTGGCACATTTTCTAATAATTCATCAAGCCGATGGAGAAGAAATTGTGAATAATAACATGCATCCACATTTCCCTCAATAAATTCGGGGCCAATGATGTGATCATCTATAATTGCCAGCCACACGTTTACCGTCCACCGTCCTTAAACATTTTTTTCTTTTATGCAGTGTGGATTGCGTTCTGCATAGTGATGCTCATTATGACGGTTTATGCATCCATCACTCCCAAAAGTTGCTTCATCCGTCCAGAAAATATTTTTCAAAAATTTATCTTTTCCGGCATCATTGAAATCCACCTGCAAAAATTGAATAATTTAATATAAAATTGACGACACAAGTTGATAAATAATAACAATGTCTAAGTGTGTTATAATAAAAGTAAATTTAAACTAACTTACATGATCAAGAACGTATTCACAAAAATTTAATCGTCGTGGCATATCACGAGGTATAAGTTTATGTGTTGTGTGCCGTTTGAACGGATGCCAACCCAAAGAATGTTTAATTACACAGGCACACAAAAAAAAAGTGTCTTGGCCGAGACACTACACTAGTGTATTCCCATGTACTTTTTCCCGCTGAATCCGAATCCGAAGTCAGAATTGTCAGATTGGCTAAAATTTATGAGATAACCACAAAAAAATGCTCAAAAACACGAATTAAAGGCAAAAAAAATTATTTTGGCCGAGACACTACACTACTGTATTCCCATGTATTTTTTCCCGCTGAATACGAATCCGAAGTTAAAACTGACAGACTGGTTCAATATTATGACGTATCCTTAAGGACGTTCTCCGGTCCTTATACTAGAGAAAATCGATTTTCTTTAGATTTTCTTGAAACTGTGAATATACGTTAATTTAGGTGTGCTTTATGCGTGGTATAAATTTCAGTACCTCTTCCGGTATAAAAAATCAAGATACTGAGCCTCAAAGTTTCAACTTTTACTATGTATGTATGTATGTATGTATGTAGATTTATTGTGTATCCCCGTAGGGTTTACAAGGCGTTTTTTTTTATGAGGAACGTACCCAAACCTCTTACAAATCACTCCCTTACACGCCCTGGCCATATGCGACCTTACAATTCATTCTATTTCCCTCTCCCTCCCCCCTCTTCCTTCATCCCTCTGTTTATCTTCTTCTGCTTCCTCTGGTTCCGCGTACCTTCGCCTTCCTCCTTCCTGTCTCAACTGTTCCCTGTCCTCATCCGTTTCCCTCAGTCACCTCTCCGCTTCCCTCCTATCCACCACTGCTCTCCTTTCCCTCCGTCTCTCACCCTCCTCACGCTCACCACACCCCTCTATTTTATTCTACCTTCTCTCCTCCTTTCTTCCCCTGAACTTCGTCCTCGTCCGTTTCTCCTCCATCCTTCTCGTGATCTCCTTCTCCACACGACCTTACAATTCCTTTCCCCTCCTTTGCGACCTTACATTTTATTTCACCTCCCTCCGTCTTCCATCCGTCCATCTCCTTCCGCCTCCCTTACTTCTCAACCACCTCTTTGCTACCCTTCTTTCTGCCAATGCTCTTCCCCTTTCCTTCCGTCTCTCTCCCTCCTCTCGCTCGCCGCCTTCACTCCTTATTCCACCTTCTCTCTGAAAATAAACTGTGTTATAACATCATCTTCCCTTGCGACCTTATATTTCATTTCCCCTCCCTTCGTTTTCCATCCGGCCGTCTCCTTCCGCCTCCCTTGCTTCAGCCACCTCTTTACTTCCTTCCTTTCTGCCACTGCTCTTCCCTTTTCCTTCCGTCTCTTTCCATCCTCTCGCTCGCCGTTTTCCCTCCTTATTCCACCTTCACTCTCTTTCACCTCCGCCTTTACCTTTAACCCTTCCAAACAGACTCTCCTCCATCCTTTCCGTAATCTCGTCCTCCTCCGTCCCCTTCTAACTCCTCCATTTCTCCTCTCTCCTCGCTTACCTCTTTCACCTCCGCCTTTACCTTTAACCCTTCCGAACAGACTCTCCTCCGTCCCCTTCAAACTCCTACATTTCTCCTCTCTCCTCTCCTTTCTCCTTTCCTTCTCCTCTCTCTCTCTCTTACCCTCCTCGTATCCACCAATTTATCCTCGTCCATCTTCACCCTTAATCTACTCCCTTCCTCGTCGCTTTCTCTCCTTCTCCTTCTATCACCTGTCTATATGGCCGGCCCCTTCGATCGTTCGATCCATCGACCCGTCTCGATGACTCCCTGCTCCGTTTCGCACCTGCTGCGCCACCATCGACAATCCCTCTGTCTCGCGACAGGTCGATCGATCGCTCGATCGAAACTCCATGCTGCCAACTCGCTCAGCTTCCTCATCGTGTAACCTGGCCCCTTTATCTTCCTGCTTCTCATCCTAACCTCTCAAGCGTTCCCTTACTTTCTCTCATCACTACTCTTCAACCACGCTATCCTCGACTTCTCCTCCACTTTCACGGCTTCCTCCGTACCTACTTAACAAGCTTTGCCACCCTACTTCATCTTCCCTTACTCTTTACCTTCTCTCAAAACCCTTTTCTTACTCCTCTCCACTCCGGGCCAACTCGTCCACTACGTCTCCCCATATATATCCAAGTTTCAACTTTTACTAATGAAAAGGTTTTCCAGGCCAAACGGTAAAAGATACGAGGTTGGTCAAAAGGACCAAAGTTGCTCCTCTCGTCGAGTTATATAAGGAAAAAATGCCAAAATAAAAAAAAATTAAATTAAAAAATTTTTTTTGGTAAAAATTGAAACTTTGAGGCTCAGTATCTTTATTTTTTATACCGGAAGAGGTACTGAAATTTATACCACGCATAAAGCACACCTAAATTAACGTATATTCACAGTTTCAAGAAAATCTAAAGAAAATCGATTTTCTCTAGTATAAGGACCGGAGAAAGTCCTTAAGGATACGTCATAATATTGAACCAGTCTGTCAGTTTTAACTTCGGATTCGTATTCAGCGGGAAAAAATACATGGGAATACAGTAGTGTAGTGTCTCGGCCAAAACAATTTTTTTTTGCCTTTAATTCGTGTTTTTGAGCATTTTTTTGTGGTTATCTCATAAATTTTAGCCAATCTGACAATTCTGACTTCGGATTCGGATTCAGCGGGAAAAAGTACATGGGAATATACTAGTGTAGTGTCTCGGCCAAGACACTTTTTTTTTTGTGTGCCTGTGTTATTTTATGAACTGTTATATGATTCATATTTAAATCTATGGCAATTGCGCTTGTGCTTGTATGAGTATTTGCAACAAGAGCCTGTTGAACAGCATCAACTGCCTCCTGGTTTCTCTGCGAAACATGAATCGGCCTCCGAGATTTATTAAACTATCCATTTCTTCTTAATCTCTCATGAAGTCGATGAAAGAATCCATCTGGGTGTCGTCTCTCTGGAAATCTTCGGGGGTAAAGTGCAGCCGCTTGCCTTTGATTTTTGCGACACTCGCCATAAATAAGAATCATGTCCGTTAATTCCTCAAATGAATAACGGTTTCGTTCTGGCTCCATCGTTATCTCTTAATTTATAACGCGTTTTAACGTTTTTCAACGCGTTTTGCATTTTATGTGCAGGATTGCGTTATGTTTAAAAACATGGTTAGATCTTTATTACATAAGCGCAAGCATATTCCAAGACAAAGAATATGTATTTTTTGTTTAAATTTTGTTTATGTTAAGTTAGGTTGTGACCGGACGGCACGAGTTAAGCCCGATTCCGGCGGATAATATTCCTATCGGACGGTCGCCACTCGGTTTAACCTCTAACTACCGAGAAGGTAAATTCGCACCAACGCCCTGTTTCTCGCCAAGACGCTAATGTTGCTCCTGAGTTTCAGATTGATGTCCTTGCTGGATCACCGTTGCTGTATCCCGTCTCCAGATCCTCGCTTATTCGCATACTGGATAAAGGTTCGTCTCGATAACTTATATTAATTATGTGCTAATATTCTTCTTCTGTTGCAGGCCCTGCCCAGGATGGATCGTCGTTGCTGCTGATCGTCTCCGGATCCTCGCTTTGCATCGCATACCGGATCGCCGCTGGGCAACGAGGGATCATCGCCAAGGGACAAGGTAAGTAGAAGGTAAGTTCACTAATTATATAATTAATCTTGAGACTGTGTTTAAGAATTCACTATTCTTTAATTTCAGATCGTTATTTCAGCTTTACAGATCGTTTCACAATTAATAAAGGTGCTTCACAATGGAGTCGCCACACTTCGGTGTGAGTCGCGCTTTATTTGCAATAATTTTCCGCAAACGCCGATTTTATTGATCCCAGTGGATTAAATATCACTAATGACGATGTTCGTACAATATCTCGTAGTCGCGAGACCCAATGTCCCCGAGGGTAGTATACTCGATACGCACTAAGTCGCCACCGTTCTATTTCACTATCACGGATTGTTATTTCGATAATAAATTATCTCTCACTATTGTCGAGTGAGTGTTTAACGCGCGTTCACGCGGGAGTTCCCGATTGTAATGTGTCACTGGAGACTGTTGCCGTGTTATACTCTAGCGATATCCGCTGCTACGCGAGACACGTCCGTACGCTACCGCGATACTCGAGAGACTGCCTCGAGTCCCCTATCTCGCGCTGGCTCCCCACCTTGCCGAACGGGCTCCCTACCATGCCGGACTATCCCTACTCTCGGGTTATTTACGTCGTTCGACATGACGTCACAACTTTCTCTTTTCATGCCGCGCATGATTATCACGCCTATCGCCCGTGATCCCTTTTCGGACGCTCCCGGGTGGAAATTTCCACGCGCAGTACCACGCAGAGGTGCCCCTCTCTCGATACCGCTGCACCAGGTTTTCACCTTTTGTGTTTGCACGGCGCCGTTGACGCCGACCCGTGCGCACCGCCTCAGAGACGTTCCCGATGGTGATTCCGGGTCGATTCCCCGTAGAGGATGTCCAGGTCAACTTCTGGGTGTCGGCCGTTGACGCCGACCTGTGCGCACCACTTTTGAGGTGGCCCTGATGAAGATTCCGGGTCAATTCCCCGGAGAGGATGTCCAGGTCAACTTTTGGGTGTCGGCCGTTGACGCCGACCTGTGCGCACCTCCTAAGAGATGCTCCCGAACAGTTTTCCGGGTCGACTTCCTGGAGAAGTCGCCCGGGTGCGTTTCTGGGCGTCGGCCGTTGACGCCGACCTACGCGCACCGCCTTTGAGATGCCCCGGAACTGGTTTCCGGACCGACTTCTAGGAGAAATTGTCCGGGCGTCCTTCTGGTGGTCGGACGTTGACGCCGACCCTATAGGCGGGTGTCCCAGGTCCTCGAGAGACCATCCCGAGACTCCGTTCCTGGGGAAGAAGTCCCCTTTTGAATTCGACGCACCGCCGACGACGCCGACCCTGTGGTTGCGCGTCCCAGGTCCGGTTGTTACCTCGTTACCTCCCCGAACCTGTAATCCTGGAGATTGTCGCGTTTCACCGACTTTTCGCACCTACTGCCCCGCTGGCCCCGGTGCGCTCAAAATAATATTCTTTAGCAACGTGAAACGCCTTGTAATTGGAAAATCAATATCTTTATGGTTTTGGCCAGCGGCCCGCCACGCGAAACTTAACCTATCTTATGCTGCATCGGCTAAAGGTACTCTTATCTACAGTGCCATATGGACTCGCAAAACTTATACACTAATTATGGAGCTTTATCGCCACGACCGTTGTCATATCCAAAATAAACAGAGAAAAGGAAAAAATTAACCAAACAAATTGTACGTCCTTTCAAAATAAACTTCAGTCCCTGATACGGGTTCGATTGGACGCGGCTCCCGGCATTTTCCACCTAGCACCGACCCGTCACTCTGTCTCTTCCTCACCGCTCGATGGAGACAGAAACTCGTCGGATGGCGGGTCGATTCGCCCCGCCGGTACTGCCACCCAGACAATTGGCGGCTGCAGCGGGATCCCCTGACTGGTCGTGGATCCCTCGCTTGGCCCGGTAATGGCCGAGCCCGGTGGCGAGATGGGCGTGCCCCGCGGTCGCTCACCTTCCATTACGAGCGGCATGTCGCCCTCGCTAGCGGTACTCGGCGGCACCACTGTCCGCTCTATGATCACTCGGGGTGATCCTCGCCGGCGCACGACCGCCCATGGGGAGAGCGGTTGCAAGGTCAGGTATTATTATTATTATCTGTATTATTAAGTATTTATCTTATATAACATAATTGAATTTTACACTATATCAGAATGGTAAAATTCAATTTCTTTTCATTCTACGCCCGATTTGTAATTCGATCTCTTTTCCTCTTGATTATGAGATTAAGATTAAGATTTTTAAGATGCAGCAGCATCATTTATATAAAGAATTATATATAATGCTTATTAGTATTGATATATATTAAATTGATTATCAATTTAATGATAAATTATTTATTAATCTAACAAAATGAATATTGTAAGATTTGTTAATAGTGATTTCTGCCATTATTTAAACTTACATTGAATGAAATTTATTGGCCGACTTATAATTTAAATTTGCACACATATGCTAATTGCTGACTTTTGTCCTGTGTATAAACATTGTGTGCAAAAAATAATTTAAGTATTAAAATTATAATATATAATGATTATGATGGACTATGATACGAGCTTTTTTCGTAAGAGAGAAGATATCTTTCGTTTTGTTAATAAAATTTATTTCATAACCTGTATTGTCATCTCGACTTCTGTTTTAACGTTATCGCTATGGAAAACCGTCACAAATGTATTACAACTTCGGGCGCTACAACGTTCATTTTATTGTAAAAAAGATGTGCGAGTGATTATAGGTGATGCACCAAAGTCAACGCAATTGTGAACGACCATGCGCGCCTGCTCGAATAGGCAACCCGACTTACTGATGTGTATGTTGCGGAAGCACCCTGTACATATATATATTTTATATACATTACATTTTATTTATTATCATTATGTATTATCAGAGATTACCTGAGAGCAGTCGTAAACATGATTTGGCTGCAGGCTTCTCTCTGGTATTACCCATTACGTTATATATGTTTTAACTATATTATGATCCCCACTTACTTGTACATAAATTCTTTTTTGTGCGAATTATGTTACTATCCTGTATCAACGCATTTATTGCAGCAATGTTTGTGCCACTTTGATCGCATATTGTTGCGATAGGTATCAATCCAGAATTGATAATGTGTGACAGCCATTCTTTTATGCACCGTACTAATTGAAAGGTTTTCGTAGCACTCTCGCAAAATCCATACCCTAAAGGTATTTTATTCCCCGTTTTTAGGCATCTTAAATAAAAGATTATAGCGTGGTCTGCTATTTTTCTAGTCCTCCTCATTCCCCAGTCCTCGAATCCAATTATTTTATCATGTGTCTTATCGTATGACAAACCAGGTTGTAACGACATTTCATCCCATAACAGAGCTACATACTTTTCTCTGTCATCTTTCATATCTCTTACAGCATTTTTCAAAAATGTCACTATTAATTTAGTGCATCCAGTTTTCAAAGGAATATGTGCCAGTTCGGAATTTAATGTTATTATTGTAGGACAGGTGAGGTATTTGAATAGAAAATTGTAACATGCGTGCGATCGTTTGTATATACCGATACAGAATACTTTCTCTTGAACTGTATATCTTCGACCCTACAAAAGATGTATAAAATATCTCACAAAAAGAATATCAAAAATGCATCTCAAATGACAAATACAGATATTAAACCACGACTAAAAATATACAATTACATACATTGATATACATGCAATTGTCATTTATGTCAATTATTGTCATTATATGAATAACCCAATAGAAATATGCCTTATATGAATAGGCTGCATCTTCGTGCCTAATAATATTTTTGCGTATACATTTTTTTCCAGCTTAACAAAGTGCGCGCCGAGTAATGTCAGTCTTGAAACACAGTTTACAGCTAAAGTCGAAATAGTACATGTAATTGATTTAATAATCAATTTAATAATAATAATGATGCTAAATAAGAATCTTTTAGCGACAAACTGTACAGAATTCATTGCAAAAAATATCACCTCAGCCAGGGGTAAGGTGATACCTTTGAACCTGCACCTCCCTATTATGAGAGGGGCAGGTCATCTTTACAAATTCGATCATTGAGGCGCAATTAAATAGCATAAAATAGAAAGAAATATACACAATTATGATCAATATAAAATATACCAAGTCATATATACAAATGTAGAAATCTGAATAGCATAATAGTATAAATATAAGCAATTATGTGACATAAATGAAATATTAAGAATTACTGCATTTACAATAACTGCATTACCACAAATAACTGTTTTGATAAATAGTAATACCAATAATATTAATAATAATAATAGGATTTGTGTGTGCGTGTGCGTGTGCGTGTGCGTGTGCGTGTGCGTATGCGTGTGCGTGTGCGTGTGATACATGTTCAATACAGCATTTAGGATATAGGATCATTTATTATGGAGCATTATATCTTTATATTATATACCTGGGGACGTACTGTACTGTTTGTCTGTAGCATAGTCGAGTTTACTTTGTTGTGCATCGATAATGTTTCTTTTTCTTTACATTTTTTTCTTCGTTGTATAAGGCGTTTTAAACGTGTATTAGTACGTTTTAATCTAACATTAGTGTTATATAGTATCCTTGCAGTAGGAGTAAGATTTGCTGTGCGAGTGACATTTCGTAAAATTGGTCTCCTTTGTAATACCTTATTTATTTTCGGAGTTATTATTATTCGCATTTGTTCTTCTAGTCTTGTCAGCCGATTTGCACAATCCTGGATTACACTTTCCTTTTCTTGACAATGTGATTGCTGCAACTTATTTTTCTCTTATATGTCTTTCTCGTATACTTTTTGTTGCATTTCGAACACTTTTTTTTGTAATGTTATGTGTTGTACATTAAACGTTTCTAATAAATGTTGTTGTTTTGATAATTGTTCGCTATGCTGATGTATTTGTTTTTGTACATCTGACACATCTATAGGCATAGACTGTGAAACTTTATTCTGCTGTTCGCTTTCATTTTTTTTTAATAAAAGCTGTAATGGCTGTTGTTGTACATTACTTACTGTACCGACAATATCTACTACATCAGCGCTATCATCATCATTATTAATATATAAAAGGGGAATGGCTGTGTTTGTCAAGAAACGGTTACGTAAACTGGAGCAACTATAGTCTTCTTCGCGGAAGTGCTTATGACATACTTGATATTTTTGTAACTCATTTGCGCACAAGTTTTCTAAGTGATGCAAATTTAGACTTTTTACCCACTTTTGGCATCTTATTGGGTCTTTTGGAAATTTGTGAGATGGAACTTTCTTTCCTGACTTGCACTGAGGAACGCAACATGCTCCCACCATTTTTGACGTAGAACTACGTCTTTCTCGGAGGGGGGTGGGGGGTAACTTCGGGTGCACGACTGCAACGTTTTCTTGCAACGTTTTCCGCGAACTACTTATTTGTTAATAGACCGAATTTTAAAGAATTATATATGAAACAGGGGTAGAATTTTCCGGGAATGGCGGTGATGGGGTTATTCTTGCAACGTTTTCTTGCAATGTTTTCTTGCAACGTTTTCCGCGAACTACTCATTTGTTAATAGACCGAATTTTAAAGAATTATATATGAAACAGGGGTAGAATTTTCCGGGAATGGCGGTGGTGGGGTTAATTTTTTGATACCGATTTTTTTAAACCGGTTGCGTAGTTTATTGTTATATTTTCGAAAATAATAATCGTAGAGTAATAAATAAGTTGTCATTTGATAGCTTATATAGTCTCATTTTCTCTCTAAAGTCTATGAAGTATAAAGTCTCCAAAAGGAGTTACCGATTTTTTTCTTGCAACGTTTTCCGCGAATTACTCATTTGTTAATAGACTGAATTTCAAAAAATTATATATGAAACAAGGGTAGAATTTTCCGGGAATGGCGGTAGTGGGGTTAATTTTTCGATACCGTTTTTTTTAAACCGGTTGCGTATTTTTAGTTTTCAATGCCAATTTTAGTAAAATTGCTAATAATGAAGGGGTTATCGATTATTATCTAAAAAAGATAGAAATTGGTAACCCCTTTTGGAGACTTTATAGACTTTAGAGAGAAAATGAGACTATATAAGCTATCGAATGACAACTTATGGGTTAATTTTTCGATACGGGTTAATACGGGTTAATTTTTCGATACCGATTTTTTTAAAACTGGTTGTGTAGTTTTTTGTTATATTTTTGAAAATAATAATCGTAAAGTAATAAATAAGTTGTCATTAGTGTCAAATATAAATTTCTTGCAGAAATCGGTAACCCCTTCCCCGATTCTTGCCAAAGTAAATCGGTTACCCCTTCAACGATTTTCGCCAAATTCAATACCAACCTTCTTTTAATGATGATATATAAGAATACATGTATAACTTATACTTTATTTAAGGGGTTACACCACTGTAGAAGTCTAAAATAAAGCGTTTTTTGCGATTTTTTTTTGGATGGAAGGAAAAGTAAGAGGATAATAATATTCAAGGATGTAATTAATCATGTTTTTAAGTATTCAAAAAAAAATATTTATTCAATAATAGTACAAAATGGCGACGCTGCAGCCATTCTCGCGAGGCATGTTTAATTTGACGCGCTCTGCGGCACGCAGTATAACTGACGCAAATTTGAATATAGAAAAAAACAAAAAATTTTCTCTTAATCTACATGAGTATAGCTAGAGAAATACGTAGGGGATTTTGAAAATATTAATTTTTGTGTGATTGGCGAGCATTTGAAGTAAACAGTTCAATTTTTGACAAAAAAAGGGGCAATCATTTGTTAATAAATAATGCTAGAATCAACTTATCGAAAATCCCGTACGTATTTCTCTTCGGAATGTTATTTTAAAGATATGGTCAAAATTTGGAGTGAATAGAATGAAAATTGTTGGACTTATGCTGCGTGCCGTTTTAAAAAATCGTGTTTCGAGAAAAACGCCTTTAAAGTTTTGAGATGTGTTATGGACGGGAAAAAATAAAAAATTTGACTGTTTAAAAATTTTTACCACTAATCTGCTATCCCTGGACCATAAAGCTGCCCTTCCCTGCTTAAATATTCCTCCTCATTTTCTTTCCTCGTCGATTTTATGCTGGTGCGTGCCTGTTTTGCCGCATCTGTCAAAGACTGCTCGGCGTGCTTGATCCGCATAGCATCGGCTTCAAGGCAAAAATTGTATGCTTGGAGGCCAATATCCATCTCCAAAACTTTCATAATTCGCAGAATGTTAGTCAAACCGTCGTTAAAATTACACACAGCAATATCAGTCGCTACTTGCAATACTTTTTTGCCACTTGAGTAGGACTTTCGTTTCAAAATGCTTCAACTGAACACAAACTCTTTCTAACGACCTCTGTTAGTGTATTAGAGAAGTTAGAAATCAAAAGGAAAGTCATTAGGCTGTACCCTTCCAGCAGGTATCTACGTACCGCAGGTAGTCGTTTTGGAGCAGTCCGACGTGCTTGAGAAAGAGCTCGGAATTTCAAAGAAAAAAATTTTGTACAGGTATAAAACTTTTTTCCCCTTATTCTAGAAGGTTCAAAGCATCTTTTAAGCCAATAAAAAAAATCGATTTTTTTTTAAATTCTACAGTGGTGTAACCCCTTAAGCATAAATCGGTATCCTCTTTACCCTATTTTTATGAAACCAGTACTAAAATTTTTTTAGAAAACAAAGCTAAATTTTAAAAGCCGCAAACAACGTAGAACTACGTCAACTGTCTTTCGCTAAATAATAGTGACAGTTGACGTAGCCCTACGTCTACTTTCCTCATAGGTTTTACAAAATATTTGTAACACTTTGTTAGATACATCGTATAATATAAGTATAATGATTAATAAATTAGTATATCTAATAATTGAAAATGTATCGCTTGTAGGAAATAAACGGGCACAGTAACAACTGTGCCGCAAACAACGTAGAACTACGTCAACTGTCACTATTTCATGTTAAGTATTTAGCGAAGGAAAGTCTTTACTGGAATTGGGAGCGCACAATGATCTCTGGGTGCGATTGGAGGCGAAGACCGCGATGCAGGATTTCATGGACGACCTATTTAACTCAAAGAGCCAGAAATGCGGCGGCAGGGAGCTGAAACGATCCAAATCCGAGGTGATGTCGAATAATCCGTTGATTGTCGGCGGTCAGAGGCATCATCAACGTTCTTGTAGCCTCACCTGGAGCTGTAAACTAGACAACACCTATGGTTCTAACATAAAGAGGCGAAAATTGCCACGAAATCCATCCAGTACCAAGTCTAGCGAGACCGGTCTCATTGTTCTTGATGCGCAAAATGAACGCACGTCCATGTTCCATGAATTGAAAATCCCGGAGAGTATCATGGTTACTGTGGGAAGAGGAAACACGCCTAATATACTATCCGACTCCGTGCGCGAGTTGAAGTACTGCATTGAGGATTCTACTGGACTGAATCGTCGCATGTTGCCAGCCAGGGACAACGCAAAAGAGCACAAGAGACTGTTCTGGCATCCGAGACAGCAGCAACCACGAATAGTGCAGGTCGACGGATCGGCTGACGCTAATAGCGCCAGCGAGTGCAGTTCACCAGAGTACAACGCCGAGGAGAAGAACACGAACCTGCAAACGTCCGAATCGATCCCGCAATTAGACGGCATTAACGATGAGCACTCATCTGACGGGGGCGAGCCGATCGCGGAAAAGGAAGTTGGTTCATACGTGCGACCTTTAAATCTTTTACATTCAAAACGTTTCTTCGGCTTCATCAGATCGCATGTGTCAAGTACCTGTGACAAGTCACAGAAGACGAAGAGTGGCAGTGGTAACCTTACGATCGCACCGACCGCCAGGTGCACCTTGCACAAGGCGGGAGTCTTGTTCAAGGAAAAGAATCTCAAGATGAATTTACAGATCCCGCAAGTGGATGGTGCAGGTGATATCTCGAACGACGACGAGTGCGTCTCGTCACAACACATGATGACGCACGAGAGGCTGATTCGTACCTCATACGAGTCGTCGCCGTTCGAGCACATCGAAGTCACCTGTAAGAGGTGTGCTCGCACGTACCGTAACGAGGAGAGTTACAACCGTCATCTAGACAATTGCCACTCTATGATTACTAGCGATAGCGACTCAGAGACCATGGATAACAAGCTGGTGTCGCCAGAGTCGGGATTCTCACCGAACATGGGCTCGCCGCAATTCATCACGCTTTCACCGTCCGAGGGCCATACTCTGACAACTGATTACACGGACATCCAGGCAACGTCACCCATCGAGGCGTCTGTGGCATCACCCCATCCGAGTATCCAGATCGAGCCGATCGCCCAGGCGATTATCACGCCGCAGATCCATGCGACACATGCCACCGTCGAGACCGTGCACCAGACAGTATTAACGTCCAACGATGTGATCGTACGGACTCAGTACACTCGTAGCACCACCACCCTGCTGAACCCAGCAGTATTACCTCCTCAGGAAAGCACGGTGCAGATAACGGAGATCATAGACCCGCCGTCCGTCTCCAGCGATTCTAACGTTACGGCGCACGGCATGGTGAACACGCCAATAAATTCGCCGGACAGTACGAGCTCGCAGACCGTCCCAAGCCCGGAGATGTCGCCCAATTACTCGTCCATGGGCGTGCAGACCGCGCAGGAGTCCGCGCAAACAAACGCACAGATTGCCCGAGTCCCCTCTAAGTCGAAAAATTTACGGATGGCCAGGTCCAAGGCCAAGAGCGTCAAGTCGCAGCCATGGTGTAAAGAAAGTAAGGTGTGCTATTACGCACGTTTTTGAACAGCCAATCAAATTTTGTTCCAGCGGCCGCCATTTTGTAGTGGCAAATTAAATTGACATATTACTCACTCATTTTTATACAATTTGCATAAAATTAATAAAAGGATAAAATAAAGGAAGAAAATAAAATGTACGTTTAATATATGCATATATTATATAAAATTTTAATAAAAAAAATTAAACATTTACATAAAGAAAATAATAATAAATTTAAAAAAATTTTTTAAAGATGAACACGTAACGAACGGAACATATTTATTACGAACGTATATATATTAAATATACATATACAATATGTATGGTCAAGTATAATAAAATAAATGAAAATAAAAAAACCAATAAACACAGTTATTTACTAATAATATAAAACGTGAATGAATATTAATATTTTTTGTTTGTCACTTTTTTCATTTTTTTCTGAGATTTTCTTTTATAATTTTCTGTATTTATTTTTTTATTAATTTCTCGCAGACGAATATAAGTTCGCGTTCTAATTAAACATAATAGTACCTCTAGAGGTATCGCTAAAGTTTGTTTGTTTTTCCTAACTTTTTCAGCAATTGTTTTGAAAATTCCGGATTCTTTACTGATAAATGAGCCATGAAATTCTTCAAACTCCGAATTCATTATTTTTGCCGCTTCAATCAATTCAATAGAAGGACTAATCATTCCTCCTTTTGAAATATGATTAATCCAGTCTTCATCAGATGTAACCAGTAGTTTTGTAGGAGTTCCTAAAAATGGGTATTTATTTCGGAATCTAGATGCTGTGTAACCGGCTATATATTTTAAGCCTTCATTCTGTATAACGTCGGATACATTTGTAAAATCTTCAAATTCCTTTAGCAAATGGAGCTCTTGAGAAGTAGGGGAATAATTAAAACGGCTTACAGTATCTGTCAGAAACACAGTAATATTGACAACAGAAATTATGGTGACAATGATAATTTATTACTCAAAATATGTTTTACATGTTTAATTGTACTCATATAAATAGTAAAATTAAACATGTACAATACAATGAACCTTTATATAGTTATTTATACGTTGTTCATATAGTAATTAAAATGTATATTTTTCTGATTTATTTATTATATTTTATTGACTTGTTTATTATATTTATTACATTTTTCAATTAAATACAAATTTTATTTATTATATATTTCTATCTTTTAAAGTAATTCTTATGTAATAATTTTAATTACTTATACAGAAAGTAAACCACATCGATGACTTACCAATAAAATAATAAATATTACTACAATATTTATTTCAGTATATGAAGGAGTAAAAGTCATAGTAGTGTAAGTCACTTTTTTCTACTTATCGACCTTTCAACATATTTGCCTGTGTAGATTGCACCTATAAACTGAAATCGATGGGTTGACTTGCACTACTATGACTTTTATCTGCTTTTACCCCTTTATATGTCATCATCATTTCAATGGCGCAACAATCCGGACCTAGGCCTCCCCCAAAGTCATGTGCTTGTGGTGCGCACACAGGTTGTACACAAGCACATGGGACCTACAGTTTAATGCCCAATCCGAACGACAAGGTAGAGGAGGGTACCCCTTTATATGTAGTCAATATAATTAAAAGTTTCATAATAGCTTACCAATATCATCGTATTCAAAATCTTCTAAATCAACATCCTTATCTATTTTATTATATTCTTCAGTGAATTCCTCCGAAATGTTGCAAATTTGCATTTCTTGAAGGGTTTCATAATGGAATTGATCATTATTTGCCGCATCCTCTTCATTGCTGTTAGATAATTCATCAGACATACTAGTAAGGCAAGTTTCAGTGTCTGCCAAATTTTGCACAACAGTGTTGCTCCCTTCAGTAAAAACGTCTGTCGAATGCTTTCCTAATATGTACCATCGAAATCTGTATCTAAGATCGAGTGCTGTCGGTCTGTCATTACAAGCACCCATTGCTCGTATGTACGCAAATAAATTCTCTACTATATCTTGATTGAGGCGAGCAGTCATTATATATGTCACAGGACACTGAGTATTTTCCAACATCTTTTTTATATCATTATATAGGTTTTTTAATGACTCATTACTAATTAAAATTCCTTTTTGAAAAGGAAGTAAATGGGTTTTTTTCCCAACCCTCATATTTTTAACAAATAACGAAACTTTATCTAAGAGTTCGTTTTGTTTCTCAGCATTTATGCCATATGCATGCATTCCAGAATGTGAACCGAATTTATACGAAGAATTAAATAAGTCAAACCAGTCATTAAATAGTTTGATACATTTTGCGGTTTCAGACCACTCTAAACAATCCTCTATAAGTCCTTTCTCCCCACACCATTCTATAGCGGCAGCATTTGTGTTCGAAAAAACCTGTGTTGCAAGTTTGACGTTTTGTCGCTGCGTTCCCTTCACGTCTAGATGAAATCGCGACAATTTATGTACAATTTTCAAATCGTTGCCATTAATTTGAATTAGCCTTTCTAGGCAGGCTTTACTTATGTAATAACCATTTATGTAAAATCCGGAGTCAAATAAATTGTTACGTAACAATTTAATTAAGTGCGGAACATCGATAAATACGTACACTTTTATTTCTCCATCGCATGGATGTAGAAAGTACGTTTTACCTTCCGCACTATCAATGCCCAGTTCGTTAAGTAACGTTTGATTCGTCGGTCCCAAGTCACTAGTTATCGCAACAACCGTGTAACTAATCTCATGTAACTTAGCAATTATAGTTGTTAATATATTTTTGGTCATGCTTTGGTCAAATTCGTAATAAACAGGTTGCTTCCATTTGGTAAACAAACCTCTGGCAACAGCAACTTGGCATTTTTCGTGCGGTCCGATGACTCTTTCCTCTCTCCGTTCAATTGCTGCTTGGTTGGATAGATGGATTTCATCGAAACATAACACGGTTATTTTGTCCATGTTAGTCATGTTCTGGCCTTTATGCTTCATAATGAGAAGAACATGTTCCAAAATACCATTGTTAACATTGAATGTAGCAACCCATCTACGAAGTGTCGACAATGCGGGGAGTGGTACATTGCGTGCTTTCTGTAAATATCTGTAAGCTTTCGGACTTACAGTGCGCAGGGATATTGCAGCAGCTATATCCTCTGCAGACCAATGGGTCTTTTTCTTATTCGGATTTAATAACAATTTAATTTGTCCGGGAGTAAATACTGAACTTAAAATTTCTCGCACCCTTATGTTTGAATTTACTTTTACGCGCTTTTGTTGTTTAAAAAGCTTTCTTTCTAAATATTTATTTCGGGCTAATAATCTTTGGCACTTTCTTTGTAAATCTCTGTTCTGTTTTAAAATTTTTCCTTTGACATCTGAAATTTCATATAAATCAATATAAAAACAATATTATACTAATGAAAATACAATACATTATTAGAATGTAAGTTACAAATGTACAACATATGAGGGATACTAAAAATGTAATATTAAAAAATCGGTTTTGTGTATTTTGTCACAATTCTTACTGGTATCAAATGATTGGGAATATGAAGAATCATTAAATTGTTCTACAACATTCGATTGCCCTTCTGTGCAAGTTGACTGAGCCGTTGGAGTTTCATCAGGTACTGAAATAATGGATTGCCCTTCTGTACAAGTTGACTGAGCCGTTGGAGTTTCATTAGGTACTGAAATAATATAAAGTATATAATATTTCACTATAATTAATACAACAAATAATTGTAATTAGATAAAAGGATAATTTTTATATTTAAAATGGATGCATAATTTATAACAATAAAAATTAAAAAGAATACTTACAGATAATAAAAGAATAATCACATGCATTTTACGTACAAAGATTAGTACATTTAAAAACATGTGAAAAATAAAGTATTACCTTGATTCAAAATTAATTCTAAGCATTCTGTTGGAATTGCATCTGTCCTTAGTTTTCTGGCTTTTTTGGGCGTGTGTCCTACTCCCAGAACAGATTGCATCCATGAAGCCTCTTTGTACGCACTTGCATGAAAATGAACCGAACAGATACGAGCTACACATATATGTACAAAATATTTATTATTATTATTTATTTATTTATTATAGTATTAACAAGTACAACAAAATAGAACAAGTGTTTTTGTTTAACATACCATTTTTTACATTAATATTTTCATTTCCGCAAATAACTTTCCATTGCTCACTCATTACTGGATCTGCAGGAAATCTAAAAAATCTGAGATTTTCAGATCCCTTTTTCCCCGTATAACTTCGGCAACTTTTTACTGCACATGAAGGCATGTTAATATACTTTTTACTCGCGTAATTGCCGGGTACTGCAGCACAGACGTCTAAAATTAAGGTTAAGTGCCTTTCGATGTAAACACAGGAATTTAAAAATGGAGGCGGTTGGTACAATGCGCAGAACGATACGAAAACGCGTCCTCGGTATGAGCACACCTTACTTTCTTTACACCATGGATGTCTCTTCAACATGGTCTGAAGAACGTGATGCAGGCACCGCATAATGCCGCGCACAATGCCAGATTCCAACCGACGGCGATGACGAACACCCCCCAGGTAATCCAGCTACATCAGGCTAACCAGAGACCGCCCACGGTGATCCTTCAGCAAGTGGCATCGCCAGGCATCGTGTCTGCTTACGTGGAAGCACTACAGCAGCAATCCGGCCAAAACTTACAATACATCACGACGATAGGCGGCGGACAGCACGAGACCGGCTTCAAACCGCAGCTGATCGCTGCGAATCCCTTAGTGCCGGACACCTACATACAGGCACCGTCCACCGACAATCTATTGGCGCTGCAGAATGGCGGTATATCGATATTGCCGAGTGTGCAAATCGCGCAAACACAGCCTACAGTATTGGGTACTATCATACAACAACAACCCAGTGCGATCCAATGTGGCGTTATATCGTTGGAGCAGCTGCTGTTGAGCTCCACGCCCACCCTGGAAATGTTCACCGACCCAACTGGTGGTATGTTCGTGTCGAATCAACCGATGTACTACGGCTTGGAAACGATCGTTAGCAACACCGTGATGTCGTCTAGCCAGTTCATGGCCGGCACCGTGCCACAGGTATTGGCTAGCAGCTACCAGACGACAACACAGGTGTTTCAAGCGTCCAAGCTGATGGAGCCCATCGTGGATGTGCAAGCTGTGCCGGGAGTGCCTACTGTGACGACGATGCAGAATGTATCAAGCATGCCGAACATGTCTGGTGTACCCAACATAACTGGCGTGCCTAACATAGCGAGTGTGCAAGGCGTGAGTGGTATGTCCAACGTGTCCGGAGTACCTTACGTGGTGGTGAATCAGTCGGCGCCGCCGCTGCCACCGGTACCAACAGCAGCTCCGGCACCACCCGCGCCAGTACCAGCATTGGTATCGGCATCGGTACCAGCACCAGCATCGATACCAGCACCAGCATCGATCTCAGCACCAACGCTATCAGTGGAACCAATCGCGACGCCGCACAGTGGGTCGAAGCGTAGGAAATAGCGGACATAGAACCAAAAAATTGAATTATCGAAATATTTATTTTTTTTGCAAATTCTTATAGTAAATTTGTTGTAGATTACTGAAATAACGTCATTCACTCTGAATATTTACGTATTTTCCGTACAGACGTACGATAACACAGGCCATCCTTACATATGTAACTTCTGCGACTTTTCCGCGCTAATGTTTCAGGTTGCCCCATCTGTAAACGGTGTTGATGATCGAATGCACGTTTTTTCTACGTTATTGTTCATGTTTTAAGTAAACAAAAATGATATAAAAGACAGTTTATCGCATTACTTGAATATTTTCCGGGACAATATCTGATCCATGAGAAAAAGTACGTGTTATACAATTTGTAATTAAGTTATAAAAAAATGTTTAACATTGTTAGGATTCTCTATAATTTTATCGTATACAATAAGCCTTGTACTACATACCTATGGCGATATCAAGTGCCGCTAGGTGCCGCTTAGCAAAATATATAAAATTTTCTGAGCGAAAGTCGCAAGATTGCAAGTATCGATAGCGAATACTTGCAATCCCATGCCGTGTAATGAAAATGTAAAAGTTGTGGGTACTTTTTTTTATAAAAAGATAAATTTTCTATGACAATAATGATGATTTCATGATAATAAAATTACTCTATAGTCCCAGCGAAGGTTTTTAAGAAATAATTTTGTTAAAAATAGTAAGTATTACCGCTGGCATTTGCTAGGTATTTCTTACCTACCCAAGATGCACCACGTGGAGGTTGCACAGTCGGATTTGCATCTCGTGTGTGTGTGTGTGTGTGTGTGTGTGTGTGTGTGTGTGTGTGTGTGTGTGTGTAAATCAAAGATTGCAGACTGTAGTGTTAAATTAAAAGTTGCAGTGCCTCAGGAAACAACTTGTCTTTCTTTTTTAATTTATCCCGTGATCGAAGACTCGAAATAAGAGAATCAGAAGTAACTAATAACTGATGTAAAACAACTTCATTTGTCGCTACTCTATTTATCTTGAGTGAGTGTCCTTCTCTGTATTTTCTGAATTCTTTATTCCGAGCTTCGCTTGCCTCTTCTGATAGGGCGCCTATAGGAATAGAGAAGTTGGATATAATTCCTTCTCCATGTATTAATAATTTATCGACGGATGAAGGCATATTGTACCAGCCATAATGATGGACAAACAATCTTGCTGTTTCTATGGCATATTTTCCGAATTTCTTCGCGTCTATTGCTTCCCCGCATGAAATTGTTTGGAGAATTATTGCAAATCGTTTGATTAATTCTTTATCTAATCCTGTAATTTCTGCAGTAATATCAATTTCAGAAAAGAAACGTCTAGCCGTGTTTCCATCATGTGTTAAACCCGATCCATGCTTGACGATGTCCACGAGTAATCCTAACTTTCGCTTAAATTCTTCTTGTATTTTCCTCTTCGTGCTTTCTCGTTGTTCCTTAAAAACGGGATTGCGTACCGACCATTTTTTGAATGTTAAATTGTATGACACATGAAGCAAACATTCCATACATCGAATTTTTGCATGGAGATTGGATATACCAAAATTGTATACATTCTCGCGTACGTCTTTATTTAACACTTTGTCTATATCGTTCATTTCAGTAGGTTTTGCACCGCATAAAGGACAAGTTGCACAAGATTTTTCATTTGAAATAGCTGTGCAAACTTTGCCGTCAATTATGGTAAACAGCATTTCGTACTTGACAGTTACATTTTTATATTGCATTGCTACCAAATTTTTTATTTGGTTTTCCACTCTCTGGTATTCATTTCTTGAAATCTCCATAGTTTCCTTGATGAATTCAAATTTGATCGGTCTACAATATCGAGTCGAACCTGGTGTTTCATTAGTCCACAGAACTTCAGAATCGCTTACTAATTGTATTGGAACAAAACTTGTAATAAAAATGAACTCGTCGCATCTTGAATTGTCCTCAAATGTCTGTTTGTACATGCTTTGATTCGAAGCACCATCAAATCCCCACTTACACGTTAATTTTACATTAGTATATAAGCTTAACTTGTCTTCACATAATGTAAGCAGTCTGGTGGCTGTTATATCTAGTATTGCCTGCAGGTCGACTGAAGCCAAAGTTTCGGTAATTGTTGTTTTATCCTTTGGCGGATAGCAATCCGATTTTGCTTTCTGGACTTGATAATAAGACTGCCATTGGTTTTGTCCATTTTCTATGCTATTTTCTCTTAATTGCATGTATTGAGATTTCGATAAATCCAAGTTGAGAAGCATAGCTAAACATTTTTCCTTCGAAAATAAAAGTGCTTTGATTTCATTCTTGCAGAATGCCATAATTCGTCCTGCCTCGTTCTGATTTTTCATCAAGTAATCAATCACCATCGCTGCATCTGCACGTCCTTCACTTTGGAGTTTTTGTTTAGCTGCAAATAACAAAATATCTGAAGAATATTCTTCTCGCAAATGTTCGGTGAGTCTGCGTTTGTGTCTATCAGATACATCACTGAAGGCTTTTCGTCTTGCTGGAGTAATAACACAAAGTTCATCAGTCGATGGATTTTCCAATACACATTGCTCAGGAACTTTGAATATTTCTTGAAGCCATGTGTCATTGTTCGCAGTGAATGTGCGAAGTGTTCGATTACATCTTTTCCAACGTTTGGATAGATTGATGCAATATAAACGCAAACTCTGTTTGAGTTTAGCTTCACCTTCTTCTGATAAATTAAAGCTACATTTCTGTAAAACAAAATCAAGCAATCCTTCTTGGTAACTGAAGCCGAGATCCGAGTCTTTAAGATATCTGAACAAATCACTATTCCGCAGTGTCATTGTAGTCACTCTTTGATATTAATTCCTATGAAGATAAGACTGCACAGAAGGAAATAACTTTCTTCTGTAATATAAATGCACTTGATAAAAAAAACTCTATACATCCGATGCGGTATTCACCAGATCTATGCGACAATCTGCGTGGGAGTCAATGTTACGCTTTTTTTTTTGTTTAGAGCGTGTTTTATTCCTTATTCATTTTTTGTGTTTCTTGACGACCGCGACCTCGTACAACACACATGCAGATTGTCGCATAGATCTGGTGAATACCGCATCGGATGTATAGAGTTTTTTTTATCAAGTGCATTTATATTACAGAAGAAAGTTATTTCCTTTGCATCCTTTGCACTCCATGCAAAAATTCGATGTATGGAATGTTTGCTTCATGTGTCATACAATTTAACATGCAAAAAATGGTCGGTACGCAATCCCGTTTTTAAGGAACAACGAGAAAGCACGAAGAGGAAAATACAAGAAGAATTTAAGCGAAAGTTAGGATTACTCGTGGATATCGTCAAGCATGGATCGGGTTTAACACATGATGGAAACACGGCTAGACGTTTCTTTTCTGAAATTGATATTACTGCAGAAATTACAGGATTAGATAAAGAATTAATCAAACGATTTGCAATAATTCTCCAAACAATTTCATGCGGGGAAGCAATAGACGCGAAGAAATTCGGAAAATATGCCATAAAAACAGCAAGATTGTTTGTCCATCATTATGGCTGATACAATATGCCTTCATCCGTCCATAAATTATTAATACATGGAGAAGGAATTATATCCAACTTCTCTATTCCTATAGGCGCCCTATCAGAAGAGGCAAGCGAAGCTCGGAATAAAGAATTCAGAAAATACAGAGAAGGACACTCACGCAAGATAAATAGAGTAGCGACAAATGAAGATGTTTTACATCAGTTATTAGTTACTTCTGATCCTCTTATTTCGAGTCTTCGATCACGGGATAAATTAAAAAAGAAAGACAAGTTGTTTCCTGAAGCACTGCAACTTTTAATTTAACACTACAGTCTGCAATCTTTGATTTACACACACACACACACACACACACACACACACACACACACACACACGAGATTCAAATCCGACTGTGCAACCTCCACGTGGTGCATCTTGGGTAGGTAAGAAATACCTAGCAAATGCCAGCGGTAATACTTACTATTTTTAACAAAATTATTTCTTAAAAACCTTCGCTGGGACTATAGAGTAATTTTATTATCATGAAATCATCATTATTGTCATAGAAAATTTATCTTTTTATAAAAAAAAGTACCCACAACTTTTACATTTTCATTACACGGCATGGGATTGCAAGTATTCGCTATCGATACTTGCAATCTTGCGACTTTCGCTCAGAAAATTTTATATATTTTGCTAAGCGGCACCTAGCGGCACTTGATATCGCCATAGGTATGTAGTACAAGGCTTATTGTATACGATAAAATTATAGAGAATCCTAACAATGTTAAACATTTTTTTATAACTTAATTACAAATTGTATAACACGTACTTTTTCTCATGGATCAGATATTGTCCCGGAAAATATTCAAGTAATGCGATAAACTGTCTTTTATATCATTTTTGTTTACTTAAAACATGAACAATAACGAAGAAAAAACGTGCATTCGATCATCAACACCGTTTACAGATGGGGCAACCTGAAACATTAGCGCGGAAAAGTCGCAGAAGTTACATATGTAAGGATGACCTGTGTTATCGTACATCTGTACGGAAAATACGTAAATATTCAGAGTGAATGACGTTATTTCAGTAATCTACAACAAATTTACTATAAGAATTTGCAAAAAAAAATAAATATTTCGATAATTCAATTTTTTGGTTCTATGTCCGCTATTTCCTACGCTTCGACCCACTGTGCGCCGCCGCAGATCAACATTTCTGCCACGTCCCAAGAGCGAGTTTACGGTGGCGTCGCGTGTAGCGCCGTGTCACCGGTATCGTGTTAAAATACGAGCATAGAGCATCCGATGGCATCGATTCAGGTGGCGGACGTGTGCTCGTCGAACGCGGTGACACCGACAAAGCTATCACCGCCGTCGGCACCGCCACCGCCACCTTATGCGATGCCGATGATTCCCCGCGTCGCTGTGAGACCTAGTCCGGTCGCACATTCGGTCCAGGCGAATCACGGAGCCGCCTGGAAGATCACCGAGTCGTTGTTCGGCACGGAGCAACCGATGAGCAACAGCGTGCGGCCGTACTTCGACTCGAAGCACGTATCGGAGAACACCAGCATTATCAAATCCAGCATATCATCGTCCAAGATACCGCCGCTATCGAATCATTATGTCACGCAGAGAAATCTAATTGTAAATAACAAGTCCAACCACGATGTAAATAGCTAGCATAAGAGCTACAGCGGCGGTATCGCGTTGAGTCCAAACTCTGCAAACACGAACGTCAACAGTAACGGCCCGATCGTCTCCAATTCCAGTCCCGTGCAAAACAAAATCACAGTGCCGACGAGCAACATGCCGACCAATCGACCGATGAACAGGGTGCTGCCGATGCAGGCGGTGACCCTCAAGCAGGATCCGGCGAAGAAGGATGACTTAGCGATCGAAGAGCCGACGAAACCGGTGATCAAGCCAGCCGAGCCGGAAATTGTGGAACCGAGGAAGGAAATCACCGAGCAGATCGTACAGATAGAGAAACCTGAAACCGTGCTCGACGACATCAGCGACAGTATCAAACTGAATACGGAGACTATAGAGTAGGTAAAGGAGAATCTCAAACTGGAGCTCGACAAGGAAAAGCTGCAGAACACCTCGTTGAAGATAGTGCTGCAGAAGCAGTTACAGGACGGTTCTTACAAGATCACGCGCAACATGAAGGCGGTCACCCAAAGTAAAAAGACACCGCAGGTGACATCCGTGGAGATATTGCCATCGAAGCAGGTACCTCAGATCGCGTCGTTACAACTGCTGCCGATCAAGACGTTCACGCTCAAGGCGAACAAGCTCGAGGATAAGATAAAGCCCGTGGACGCGAAGGTGAATATACTTAAGGCGAAGGCGCCACCCATAGCGGTCAAGAAACCCAGAATAGTGACGAAGTCGATCAGGCCGCTGCGAAGCAATCCGCAGCAGAATCCACCGCTGGTGCAGAAGAACTGCTCGAAGGGACCGATCCTGATGTACGAGATCAAGTCGCAGGACGGTTTCACCCATACCGCCTCGTCTATGACCGGGGTCTGGGAGACGGTGTACCAGGCGGTGCAGAATGCGCGCAAGGCCCACAACCTGCCCCCGCTGCCTCACAACCCCTTGTGCGAGAGTCTTGGCTTGGAGAACAATGCGGCCATTTACCTGATCGAGCAATTGCCGGGCGTCAACAGATGCAGCAAGTACAAGCCCAAATTTCATACTCTGGCGCCGCCGAAAGCCGACGAGATGGAGAATTACGGATATCAAAAATACTATTAGTCGTATGCAAATCGGTTAAAAACCAAAATAATGAAAATTTAATAACCTTTCTATTTGATTTTAACAATTTTTTACGTAGGACTACCGATTTCCGACTTATATTGCGAGGAAATATTTATTCTCATAATTTCCGAAAGTCAAAATTTCATTTGAACCGTAATATTTCCAGAAATATTAGTCGCGCGGTATAACATAAATAATGCATTTTGTAGATAATTTAATTCTCTTTCTATTAATTTAATTAATTTAGATAGAAAATCGGGGTTAACGCTATTGACGTTTGGGGACATGGAAGATTCCATTTTTAGCATAATAATTAGGTGTCAGAAATTTCGTTCTAAAATGAAATTTGTTATAGCCAAAATGTATAAAAAACCAAGAATATTAATGTAGAAGTGATTTGGTTTTCCTAAGTTTAAATGGTAAAAAGTTTAAAATGGCGGATGTGAAACTTTAATAATTCATAACTCGAGAACGGTAAGAGATAGAGAGATGGGGTTTCTTTTGTTGTATTCAGGTAATCAAGGGCTTTATTTTAGGGTGTTTAAAATTTTTGTATTTTATGGATTTCTGTAAATTTTAATTATATCTCAAAATTGAGAAGAGATATGAAGTAGGGTTTTTTGTGGAGTTGTTTGACATGCTCTGCTGAGTAACTGTTGCTCGGGGGGCGGTAGAGCGATCCCCGGATTCGCGACTGAACGAGACTCGAAGGACCAGCGGGGGTGTGTCTCGGTCCCCGCAACGCGAGTGAACAATAAAGTACGTGCAGTGGCAAGCAGAGCGAGTCACGGCGCGCGGTGCTCGGTGAATCGGTTCCAGTACAGACTCGATCACTTCCAAAAGTGTGTTTACTCGACGACTTCAAAAACGAGAGTGTCCTGCTCGCGTCGCGCTCTTGTTGAGAACCGGCGCGAGCGAGTATTTGTTCCAACAATTGGGGATGCTACCCGCGGGCGGGCAGCACGAGTCGGGTGAGTCGCGCGAATATTGACTTAGATCGCGATCCGCCAACGTTTCGCGCGAGTCACCAACGCGGGATCTATTTATCGACGGCGCGACTTTACCGTCGAATCACGAACACGACAAATTACTGTAACGCGAATGATCGCTAATGCTATTGCGGACGAATTAACGATTAACACTAATATGTACAGCTATGTACAGGGGGCGAGCGCCAAACATACCCGCCCACCAAAATACGCGGTATTTTCCTTAAACCGGGGCAGTCGCCGGTGGAACAGGGCCCGTTGGCAAGGGGCACAATTTCACCAAGGGACGCACCAGAGAGCCATCCGCCACCCGCACCGTGGCGACGCGCGGAACGCCATCGCTACCTGGATGTAGCGCCTCCCCGCGTCCGCGCCTCCAACGTAAGGGCGACAAGTTGGCGTCCTTGATGAGGACCAGCGAGCCAACGACGATCTGATTAATAGACCACTTGGGACGCTGCGCTGTTGTAGAGTAGTGAGATACTCCTGGTGCCAGCGTTTCCAGAAGTCTTGGTGGATTCGTTGAACGAGCTGCCATCGACTCAAGCGAGTAATCGGCAGCGAAGTCACGTCGTGCGTGGGAACGGATACCAGGGGCTCCATCGTGAGGAAATGTCCCGGGGATAGGACTTCGAGATCCGAAGGATCGGTGCTCACAGGGCAGAGGGGTCGGGAATTCAAAACGGCCTCGATTTGTGCGAGAACGGTAGTAAACTCCTCGATCGACAGGACTTGATCCCCCACCACTCGTAGCAGGTGAGTCTTGAATGATTTAACGCCCGACTCTCAGAGGCCCCCGAAGTGGGGTGCGGAGGGAGGATTAAATGTCCATTTTATTTTCTCCCGCTCCGCCGCAAGGCTCATGTGAGTTTCAAGTTCGCGCGCAGCTCCTACGAAATTGGTGCCGCAGTCACTGTAAAGGAGTGAGCAGCGTCCGCGTCGTGCCACGAAGCGTTGTAGCGCAGCGAGAAATGAGTCTGTGGACAATGAAAGTACTACTTCAAGATGCATAGCTTTGATTGCGAAACAAACGAATAGACAGACGTATGCCTTGAAGGAGGAGACGCCACGAGCTCGGCGAGTGACCAACGAGAATGGTCCAGCAAAGTCGACGCCAGTAATCGAGAAGGGCTTGACCTGACTGACTCTTTCGGTCGGCAGGGTCGCCATGAAGGGTTAAGTAGCACGCGGATTGGCTCGAAAGCGTCCATAGCAGCGCGAGAGTACGCGGCGGATAGCGCGGTGTACCCCAATAATCCAAAATCTCTGAGCCAATAAATACTGCATCGCGCGTCGACCCGGATGTAGGTGAGCGCGGTGCACCTGGTCGATCACGAGCTCCGTGAGCCTATGTTTATTGGGTAATAGTGCAG
This sequence comes from Temnothorax nylanderi, assembly GCF_030848795.1. NCBI lineage: Eukaryota > Metazoa > Arthropoda > Insecta > Hymenoptera > Formicidae > Temnothorax > Temnothorax nylanderi. The sequence goes on along the minus strand of NW_027249491.1, from coordinate 23,935 downwards.
GGTGTTTGTTCTCGAATGGCAGTGCGGATTGCACGAGCCTACCGCCCACCCTGAGGACGCCCGAGGGATCGAGGAAGGGAGCGAGTTTGAGAAGCGGCTTAGGGATCCCTTTCCCGATCCTAAGTCGGTCTGTTTCTTCTCGAAATGCATCCGCTTGCACGACCTTTACTACGACTAGTAATGCGGAATGCAGCTTGAGTTGATCAATGGGCAAAGTCGCGTGATCGGACTTGGCGCAGAATTTATTTACAAACCTAAGACTATACGCGATTATTCTACAAATTTGTCCAACGACGAAAATTTATCTAACAATGAAAGTACCGCGTTGGGCGTATCGAGCGCGACAAGAGATGTGACTCGTTCTTCCTCGATAGGAAGGACGTCTAGCTGAGGTGAAGGTTCAACTCGAGGTTCGAAGCGCACAAGCCACTCGGGGCCCGTCCACCACATCGAATTAGCCACCAGATCGCGGGGATAAAGTCCGCGGGAGCAATGATCCGCCGGATTGGTCTCCGTATCGACGTGGCCCCAGGATGAGACCGGTACCTTCTCTTGAATGAGAGCAACGCGGTTGCGAACAAACGTCTTCCACCTATGTGGAGACGAGCGAATCCAGGCAAGGACCACCTCGGAATCCGACCACGCATTCTCGGTGTCGATTCCGAGGCGTCCCTGCAGGACTTGACGAACGTAAGCGATGAGCCGCAAAAGTAGCAAGGCGGCACAAAGCTCCAAACGAGGGATCGTGACAAACCGGAGAGGTGCCACTTTCGATTTAGCGCAGAGTAAACAAACAACAGCACCATCCCGGGTGACAAAACGTAAATAAATCACGGCTCCGTAGCCCAACTCACTGGCGTCGCAGAAGCCATGAAGCTCACAACGATCGGCATCGCGTGAGCTAAACGTACGAGGGATGCGAAGCGAAGCTAACGCGTCGATTTCCGCCTGAAACCGATCCCAGCAGCGACGAATATCTGCGGGAGGCTCGTCATCCCATTCCAGTTTAAGCGTCTATAGACGTTGGATGAAACACTTCGCGGTAAACGTGAGAGGAGCCAGTAATCCTAAAGGGTCTAAAATACGCGCCACCTCCGACAGGATAGTACGTTTAGTGCATCTGCGATCCAACGGATTAACCTGGAATCCGAAACTATCGGATTGTGAGTACCACCGAAGGCCCAGGACTTTAAGAGATTGATCTTTGCTCGATTCAAACGATAACTCGGATGGGTTACATAACTGCGGGTCGAGTCCATCCAACGCGGCAGGATGGCTGCTCGCCCATTTTCTGAGTTTGAAGCCGGCGCTTCGGAGAAGCGATAACAACTGATCTTGAAGCGCGCGAGCCTGCTCCACCGTACGAACACTAACCACGACGTCATCCACGTAAAGCGCCTCGAATTTGGTGGTAGTGCTATCGAGTTTGTACACGCCGTGGTGAGGCAAATAATAAATATGACCATCCGACGGGAATGGATCACGAATTACTTCCATATGACCGCTATTGAGATAGTCTTGCATGAATTTATTGTAACCGATTCTAAACTATGGGTTCGATTTGAAACGACGTTCAAGTGCGCGGAGACGACTAACAGCTATAGAACGCGAGTCGACGAATGTAGGAGGATCCGACGCGAATGGATACGAAACCACGAAACGACCCGAGTGGTCACGATATGTGGTCTTGGCGAAGATCTCTTTGCAACACCGATCTTCTTCTGAGCAAGGAGCGTGTTCCGGCACCTCATCTAATTGCCAAAGGTTGCTCACGGATCTCTCGATCGACTCGAGGGTGGTAGCGAACGAGCGCAGGGGTGCCGATTGCACCGTTGAGGATACCGCACCTGTCAGTACCCAACCGAAAATTGTATTGAAAGCGTCAGGTTCTCCCTTCCTTCCCTTACGGCGGCCGTCGCGCAACACAGATACAAACGATTCAGCTCCCAAAAGAATGTCAATATTACCGGGCACACAATATTCGGGATCCGCGAGCAGCAATCCTTTCAAATGATTCCACGACCGGACTTCGACTTTATCATTAGGCAACGGCGAAGTTATACGCGAGAGGACCGTAGCCTCAATGGAGAAACGAGTATCGTCCCGACCGCGCGCACAAATTACAAAGGAGGTGAGGCCCCTCGTTGTAGCCGCCTTAGTCTCGTTTACAGCAAATACGGTCGCACTGTGTTTGGTGCGACGGAAGCCGCCTCTCTGAAGGCAGCCTTCTGTAATGAAATTGGCCTGGCTTGCGCTATCCAACAATACGCGAACGGGTAAAACGTTGCCGTAGGCGTCTATCACCTCAGCTCGGACGGTGGAAAGCAGGACGACCCGATTGGCTAGACTAGCCATGGTGACGATTGGTTTGTCCTCCGATTGAGGAGCGTTCGCGGAGTCCGGAATGACCGGAGGCGCGGTCACGGATGCGGGCGTAGAATCAGAATTAGCACTCCGATCAAAATGTAAGAGCGTATGATGTTTCACGCCGCAGGTTCTACACGTCCACGTGGAAGGACAATTGTTCATGCCATGCCCCGGTCGCAGGCAATTGAGGCACAATTTCGAATCACGAGCCGTCGACTGTCTTTCTCTCGGCGAGAGTTTGAGAAATCGCGGGCACTTCGATATATAGTGCTGTTCCTTCCACACCGGGCAATCGGCCGTGTGCGTTACGAATGACGAGACCGACGCAGACTTGGATTTGTTCGACGAGGTGGACGGACCCGCGATGGCCTCGAGAACCTTACAGTGCTCCGAAAGAAACTTCGTGAGTTGATTGTATCGCGGTATCTCCTCAGTCCTATGCGCTGATTCGAATTTTTCCCGAAGGGAGCGGAGAAGCTTGTCTAACAAGAATTTCAATAGAAGAAAATCCCACGAATCCGTCGGGAATTTCATCAAGGAGAGCGCGCACGTATTCTCGGAGAACGCATCTAACAGGTTGCGGAGGGCCTCGGCCGATTCTGTCTTCAATGGCTTTGAGTCGAGCATTGAATTTAAATAATAGTCCGCGAGCTTTCTTTTATTCCTATATCGAGAGAGTAGGGAGTCGTAAGCGGTCATATAATGATCCGAGGAAAACGGCAAGTTTTTAATTACGTTGAGGGCTTCCCCCTTTAACGAGGCCAGCAGATATTGATACTTTTCTATCGCGGAGAGCTGCCGGTTCTCGTGAATCGACGTATTGTACAAAGCGATGAAGGACGGCCACAGCGAGAGGTCACCCGAGAATTGCGGCAGCGCAATCTTAGGCAATTTGACAGCCGAGCTATGGCCCGCGGGCTGCGTCTGAGCGTTTCCGTGCGGTGCGCCGGTGATAAGGTGATACCGGCTCTTTACGGCATAGTGCATTTTGTCGAATTCGGCTCTAATCACGTCCTTGGCTTCGAATTTCGCGGTTTCCTGAATGATTTTCAGGTGAGCGTTCTCGAAATCCTCCGCGAGTTTCGCCACGCTCGGATAGCGGGCGAGAAAATTCGCGCGGATCGCCGTGTCGGTCGCGGCTTGCAAGGAGAGATCGTGAATCTCTCGTATCCGCCTAATGCACAATTCGCGACGAGCTTCGGCGTTCTTAGGCATGGTGCGAATAAACGATAAGAAATAGATATATGACTATTTTCCCGCGAGGAGGCAGAGAGGAAGAGAGTGATTCAGCAAACAATTATTATAGCAGAGTATAGATAGATAGATAGATAGATAGATAGATAGATTTATTATGCCCAAGCAAAGCTAAAGGGCAAAAAAGTAATATAGCAGTTACAATAATATGGTAATTACATACTATAGCAGTTATAACAATATAGCAATTACAAGATGTTAAAGACAGAAGTCGATGTGAGTTTGGTAGAAGTACAGTACTGTAATTACAAAGCATAATACAAAGATACACATGATGTAAACAAGAGCGAAATATTAAAGACAGAAGTTGATGTGAGTTTGATAGAAATACAGTACTGTAATTACAAAGCATGTGCATGCTCTCTCTCATAAGGCGAGCAACCAATGATCCAGCATACAAACAATTGATAGGATGTTGAGTATGACGCAATAAAATATAACCAATTTCAATAATATATACACTATAAAATTAAGAACTAACGCAACTTAATAAGTATAATGAAAATAGAATATGATAAGAAGCAAGTAATACTAAGCAAACTAAACAGTGTATATAAAACTAAGAACCAAGGCGCATCGCAATCTACAAACTTATAACAAGGTAAGAAAGCACTAGAAGCCCTATACCAAAAACTGAAGTTGTCCAATTCCATGTGCAAGCAAGTCGATATGTCCACAAAGGGAACTAGCGTTAAATTGAGCAATACAGATAAGAAAATTTACATGTTGCATTATGCCGAACGATAGACAAGCTTAGCAGAGTGGCACCCGTTTGACCACGTTAATATTGATCACGGTCCCGATTGACCACGTTGAAATTGACCACATTGCGATTGACCACGTTTATATTGACCACGTTGCGATTGACCACGGTCCCGATTGACCACGGTCCCGATTGACCACCGTCCCGATTGACCACGGTCTCGATTGACCACGGTCCCTATTGACCACCGTCCCGATTGACCACGGTCCCGATTGACCACCGTCCCAATTGACCACGGTCCCGATTGACCACGGTCTCGATTGACCACGGTCCCGATTGACCACCGTCCCGATTGACCACGGTCCCGATTGACCACCGTTCCGATTGACTACGGTCCCGATTGACCACAGTCCCGATTGACCACATTGAGATTGACCACGTTGAGATTGACCATGTTGCGTTTGACCACGTTAATATTGACCACGTTGCGATTGAGCACGGTCCCGATTGACCACGGTCCCGATTGACCACCGTCCCGATTAAACACGGTCCCATTTTACCACGGTCCCGATTAACCACGGTCCCGATTGACCACCGTCCCAATTGACCACCGTCCCGATTGACCACGGTCACTATTGACCACGTTGAAATTTACCACGTTGAGATTGACCACGTTGCGTTTGACCACGTTAATATTGATCACGTTGCGATTGACCACGGTCCCGATTGCCCACGGTCCCTATTAATCACGGTCCCGATTGACCACGTTGATATTGACCACAGTCCTGATTAACCACGTTGATATTGGCCACGGTCCCGATTGGCCACAGTCCCGATTGACCACCGTCCCGATTGACCACCGTCCCGATTGACCACCATCCCGATTGACCACGGTCCCGATTAACCACGGTCCCGATTGACCACCGTCCCGATTGACCACGGTCCCGATTGACCACCGTCCCGATTGACCACCGTCCCGATTGACCACCGTCCCGATTGACCACCGTCCCGATTGACCAAGGTCCCGATTGACCACCGTCCCGATTGACCACCGTCCCGATTGACCACGGTCCCGATTGACCACGGTCCCGATTGACCACCGTCCCGATTGACCACGGTCCCGATTGACCACCGTCCCGAAGGCCACCGTCCCGATTGACCACGGTCCCGATTGACCACGGTCCCGATTGACCACGGTCCCGATTGACCACCGTCCCGATTGACCACCGTCCCGATTGACCACGGTCTCATTTGACTACATTGAAATTGACAATATTGAATGCGATCTTGTTATCGCTGCATTTAATAGTATTTGTTATTTTATCCCAAGCAATAAATTGATATAGTCGATACTGCATTGTCACATTTTTCATTATTTTTCTCGTATATATACAGCTTGCATATTTTACATATTGCAGTAATTTACGTTAGTATAAGAGGTTAGGAAAAATGTCATATCATGATATCAGCAATGTGCAATGCAGTGGTACGGAATTATATCCGACATTGTCATTTTATGATAAATTTTATAGAGAATTATAATTTGTTAAGAAATTTCTTAAACTAAATATACAGTAGTAAATAAAAATGCTGGAACAACAATGTTATTAACATAATCAAGAACAGAATAAAGTGTAAACCATATTGTTCGAGCTGGTTATAGCGTTATCCCTGCTAAAGAAATTCAATTTTTGTATAAAAAGCACTTTTCTAGTTCCTATCTTTAAGCGAAAAGTTCTATTTTTTTCTGAAAAAAGAGAAAGATGTATCTACGTTCTTTATATTAATTTTATTATTTGAGGCAATTGCGTTACAATTTATATTATGATAGTATAAGTGCTTTCTATTTACACTTAAGGTAGCCGTCTCGCTACGTGCTAGTCATGTGACTGTTTGTAGGTTTTCACGTTCAGAAAATATATTTCAGGCAATTTTTGCTAAGGGAAAAATAATTTTATGAATTATGGTGTAAAATTTCATACGTGACAAAGTATGTTACTTTTTCCAAAATCTGTGATTTTTCTCATTTGACTCCGTTTTGATCAGCTGATCATGCGAGTCGTCGAGAAAGGTTACAAGTGAGGAATCATCACATCTCCTTTTCGATTGAATTTTGACAATTACTGAGAAAGGGTTTCAAAACGCATGACAGGGGTGTCAATCACTATCCAATTCGGCTAAGAAAGACGAGCCCCATAACCTGCAACTACAGCCAAGTCTTCCCAACCTCACCTCGACCAAAAAATGTCTGCTCGATTACCGCATTTTCACTAAAATAAACTAAAAAATTAGCAGCGAAATCTCCGGTAAACTATATATTTTATGGTTGCATCGGATTCTTCGAAATCTAATGTACAAAAAGCAATGTTTTTTCTCACTTCATCTAATCGAAAAATGCGAAAATATGTGATTGAAACCGTGATAGAGCCTTCTTTTTCTGGCCGTCTGTATGAAGTAATGCAAAATTTGTGATTTTCGAGATCGATTTTCTAGAGTAAATAGTCGGTAAGGAGCCACAGAAAAAATCGACTGCAAAGCTGATCATATAATTTGATATAAAATCCAAAATCAAAAACTTTATCTAATACATGCCCTGACGAGGCGACTACCTTAAGTGAGCTGAGTCACTCAGTTACGTGAATACTTTAGACTGAGAATAATCAGATAAGACGTCAGTTTTTTAGTGAGTAAAAGAAATTTACCTGATTATTTTGGTGACAAAGTTATCGCATAACAATACAAGTTTCTAATCTCACTTTTAATAGTACAGTAGAAAGGACATGGTCTCGATTGTGAATAAAAATTCATTGAATCTCACTCTCCATCAGCATTAAAAGGAACGTGCGTTCAACTGACGTCACAAGTGAGAATTAACTGAGTTTTGATGTAAATAGAAAGCTATTCATGTGTCTTAAGTAAAATTGCACAATATATAGGACTCGGATTTATGATTTATTTGTGGTTATCGAATATATATTAGATATTAAGGTAAATATTAAGATAGAATTAAGATAGTGGAGAATGTAATCTGCTTTACTTGACATGCAGAAGTCTCCCGCCTGACTTTATCGCTAAGTTCATATTTATGAGTGCAAGCAACATGGCTTAATAATACGAAAAGATATCAAATCTTTTTAAATACGTTTTTTATACTTCACACATTAAAAAATATATTTTTAGGCAGTGTTGCGCTTACAAAAGTTATCACATTTCAATTTTGTAATTGCTTCATGTTACATAACATTACGTACATCTAATTTTATTGCCTCAAAAATTACAAAATACGTTTTTGGATAACTTAAGAATACTGAGAATACTAACGAAGGAATTAAATAGAACTAAACAGAATTAAACAGAACTTTTGTTTAGATCCGTTCAGTTTTGTTTAATTCCTTGCTTAAATATATATCTAATATGACTGTACATATGAACGTGATACTTATTCATTTCTATAAACTACAAAAAATAACACAATGTACGATGGTAGTCTGAAAAGTTTTGAGCCTCAAACATTATTTTTTCGGTCAAATTCGGTCAAATAGTCTCCTTTTAAGTCGATGTTAGGCTCAAAACTTTTCGGACTACCCTCGTATGTGTATCAATAATGGAATAGATTTTTTAATAGATTTTTTATGCATGCTGCCAAATGTATTTTATAAGTAAGCGACAGATTCAAGTTTATTCGACGGAAACAGTAGTTCTGTTTAATTCCTTGCTTAGTATTAAATGTACATTCAATATGGCTGTGCATTTGAGCGTGATACTATTAATATCTATAACTATTCTGTTCTGTTTAATTCTGTTTAGTTCTCTTCAGTTCTGTTTAATTCCTTCCTTAGTATTCTCAGTATTCTCTATTAAGTTATCCAAAAATGTATTTTGTAGTTTTTGATGCAATAAAATTAGATGTACATACGTAATATGTAATGTAATATGAAGCGATTACAAAATTGACAATGTGATAACTTTTGTACGTGCAATACTGTCAAAAAATATATATTCTTTCAATGTGTGAAGTACACAAAATGCATTTGAAAAGATTTAATATCCTTTTGTACTATTTAGCCATGTCGTTTGCGCTCGTAAATATAAACTTAGCGATAAAGTCATGCAGGAGATTCTGCATGTTAAGTAAGGCATATATTACATATTCGATAATAACAGATATATCATAAATACGAATTTTATTGCGCAATTATACCTAAGAAAACACATTTTAACGTAATTGCCTGAGATAACACAATTTAAAAGTAAAACATACATCTTTCCCTTTTATCAAAAAAATAAAACATTTCACAACTTTTTCGCTTCAAGATAGGAACTACAAAAATGCTTTTTGTACGAAAATTGGGTTCCTTTAGCAGAAGTAACGCTAACCAGCACGAACAATATGGTTTGTTGATTGATTTGAATTATTAATCAATTATTACTAGATACTGACTTCTGCTGAGCTTATAATCGGAGGTATACTTATATATTTTTATTTATTATATTTCTAGATGGAGATATTAGAAGGAAAACAAAATGGATTTCAAATTGTATGTTTATAACTATTATATATACTTATTGTAAAGACAATAGATATGATCATATTTATCATAATAATAAGAGAAATAGGATCGTAACGATATATACAATCAATTAGAATTAAAAAGCCATGCGATCCAAGCCTAGGTTTTTGACAGCCTTATATTAGTTTCTGTATACATATATATCTATATATATAAGACATTCTCTGTCAAATCAGACACCCCCCTGTCCAAAAATTAGGGTCATCTGGAAAATTCATTCGGGGCTCATTTTATAGCTATACATATGTAGTTTTATTTGAGCTGTGGCCTTTGAAAAATCAACATGGCGGACCCCAATATGGTGGCCGAAGTCTGCGGGTAACGAGGTACGACAAATGAAATCGTTACTTGGAAGTTATAAAACAGTTTCGACTGTCATAGAAATATGTGTTAATGGGTTTATTTAGTAGTTAGCATTGAATTCATGGAAAAAAATGAATTTTTTAAAATTAATAGATTGTATGTAATAAAAGATTGTAGGGACACGAAATTTTTTATTTTTTAAAAGGCCACAGCTCAAATAAAACTACATATGTATAGCTATAAAATGAGCCCCGAATGAATTTTCCAGGTGACCCCAATTTTTGGGCGGAGGGTGTCTGATTTAACAGAGAATGCCCCATATACATATAAATGCGAGTCGTGGGTCGTGAGTCGTACAAAATGGACCAATCACCATCGAATTTGAGGAGAATAATCGACTGTGATTGGTCAATTCTTACGACTCACGACTTTACGACTCGCATTGTAGACCTAGCATATAAGTTCCATTGAAATTTAATCAATCAGAATAAAGGAAACTAACTTCAAGTTTAGTGAACTTTGCTCTAATTAGTCAAATTTCAATCCAATCTCAATCCCAATTCGTAGTCTGATCACGGCTTAACGCGAATCGCATAACCAATCAAAGACGTTCCGCGTTTTCTGTTACGCGGAACTGAATGTCTTTAATGCACATGATACATACATAAAACATAGCGTATCGCGTTTAACCAATAATATTTTTCTATTCTGTTAAAACGTTTCAATAGAAATACTAAAGCGTCGTCTACAATAGCGGTAAGCGCATGGAGTAAGATGTAAGCAGTAAGCTATTGACTAATGGGATTTTTACAATTCAAAAATAATTGACTATGGTTGGTCAATAGCTTACTGCTTACATCTTACTACATACGCTTACAACTATTGTAGACGACATTTATGCTAGGTCTACAATGGGAGTCGCAAAGTCGCGAGTCGCAAGAATTGACAGTCAATTATTCTCCTCAAATTCGATTGTGATTGGTCAATTCTTGCGACTCACGACTTTACGACTCGCAGACCTAGCATTAGATGTCACAGTTGATTGGTTACGCAAATATTTATTACGTAAATTTTGTCACGATGAAATCAGAATATCACGTAACGTACGTGATACGTTTAGGCTGGAGTCCCATGGCGGGTATTTTCCGCGTAACGCGTAACCGCGTAACCAATCACAAGCGTTTCGCATTTTCTGTTACGCATATGCACGCTTCTTGGGGTCTATTACGTATCTTTTCACGAGGTGAAAATGCGAAAAGTGAGAGAATTTACTAGAGTATCTACGATTTCATTGGTCGAAATCTAGTAAATTTGTTCACTTTTCGCATTTTCACCTCGTGAAAAGATACGTAATAGGCCCCCTTATTGCTTATTGCTACGCGGTTAAGGTCTATCCAGCGTCAGTCAAACTTGCATAGGTGCATAACCATATGCATAAAGAAACGGATTGGTCTATTTCCTTATGCACATGCATATGGAACAATCAATTCTCTTATGCTTATGTTTATGCGCTATGCAAGTTTGTCTGGATTGATCTTTACGCGGTAAGCGGGGAGCACACACTTCTGCACAACGCATAATACGTAAGCATAAGAAAACTGATTGGTCTATTTTCTTATGCACATGTGTATGGACCAATCAATTTTCTTATGCTTACGCATTATGCGTTGTGCAGAAGTGTGTGTCCGGGCCCTTAAGGCCATCGCACACAAAATTGCATAGGCTGCATAAGCATAGCATAAGACCGCTGGACCAATGAGCATCTTATGTAAATTAATATGGCGGCTTTATGCTGGATGCTCATTGGTTTAGCGGTCTTATGCTACGCTTGTGCTAAGCTATGCATTTTGTGTGCGATGGCCTTTAAGGTGGAAGCACATAAAATTGCAGGAGCCATGGGCAGAATGCAGAAGCCATATGCGCATGCGCTATGGTCTGCATTCTGCCTATAGCTTCTAAATTTTCAATCTACATAAAAATACATAAACATAGTTTATGTAGATTAATTCAGAAGCCATGGGCAGTGCAGACACCATAGCGCATGCGCATATATGGCTTCTGCATTCTGCTCATGGCTCCTGCAATTGTATGTGCTTCCACCTTTAAAGTCTATCCAGACAAACTTGCATAGGTGCATAACAGTAGGTAAACTATGTTAGTTCTAAATTACTCTGTGTGCGTGCATGCGCGCGCGCGCGTGTGTGTGTGTGTGTGTGTGTGTGTGTGTGTGTGTGTGATAATCGACAGGATCTCGTTATCGTGAACCGTTTTCGGGGCGCCGCGGGGGTATCGGGTTACACACGGGTATCGGATTTCGCGGGGGTACCGCGTTTTTGCCGCGCCGCGGGAGAGGGGGTCCGCGTTTTCGCCGCGCCGCGAGGTCCGCGTGCAACGACCGCGTTGGTCCGCGCGACGTCTTCTCGTTCGCGTTATCTCCCCCTCGTAGATGTTCTTTCGCGCCCCCGTCCCCCATTCGCGCGCGTCTTCACGGTCGCGGTCTCTCTCTCTCCATCGCTCGCGGTCTCTCTCTCATTCCCGTTCGCGCACGTCTTCTCGTTCGCGCGGTCTCTCTCTCTCCCTCGCTCGCGGTCTCTCTCTCGTTCCCGTTCGCGCGCGTCTTCTCGCTCGCGGCTCCCGTTCGCGTTCTCGCTCACGCTATTTAATCGTTTGGATCTTCGCGATATTTATTTTTTAATATTACATTTAGTAAGCGATAAACAAGACAGCTTAATGACAGGGAATGGGATGAATGGTAAATGAAAAAGAAAAATCGTTTAAACTTTTTACCATATTATAAACTTATTTATTTGTCATGTGGCATGAATTTTGTGTCGACAAGAATTCATACAAATAGGTTAGATTACTATGCACTTTATTCCTCTGATGGGGTTGAAAGACATTTTTAGGGAAGCCAACCCTTTACAAAATCATCTTACAATTACTCGCTTTCTGCCGCCTAAATATACACTGGGCAACAAAATTATCGCAACAAAAATTTACGTAAAAAATTTGCCCAACTTCAAATAAGCATAACTCCGCGAAAAATTGTCGTATCTGAAAGATTTTTTTTTCATTTTAAAGGGTGAAGTCTGTATTTTAAGGAACCATTGTTAGATTTTGAATTTAGCCTCCCGCTCTCCCGCCGTTCTTCCAAAAGTAAGGACGTGTTACGTCTTCAAAAAATTGCATACTTTGACACATTCTACGGAGTAGAATGAATTTTTTTCGTAACTATCATGGCAACCATCGTAAAATATGGACTTTTCCCTGCAAATTAAAAAAAAAATTAAGTCTGTACGATTTTTTTTCGCCGAGTTATGGCTTATCAAAGTTACCTATGCATTTTTGTGCATTCAATCACCGCCAACATTAGTATTACCCGATGAACACTACGGGGACGTTATTGGTCGGATTTTGCCTATCGTGTGTGTGTGTGTGTGTGTGTGTGTGTGTGTGTGTGTGTGTGTGTGTGTGTGTGTGTGTGTGTTAGCAGAGATTTGGGCACACTGATTTTCATTCAAACGAGGAATTGTTACGATTTTGTCGTTTGTTTTCGAATTAACGATACAATACAGTGATTGCAATACTGTGAAGTTATACTTACAGAAGTAATGTACTGTGAAGTTACTTACTTCAGTATTACAAAACTTCACAGTATTGCAGTCACTGTATTGTATTGCTCATTCGGAACCAAAAGACAAAATCGTAACAATGCCTCGTTTGAATAAAAATTAGTTTGCGCAAATCTCTGCTAACACACACACACATACACGATAGGCAAAATCCGACCAATAACCTCCCCGAAGTGTTCATCGGGTAATACTAATGTTGGCGGTGATTAAATGCACAAAAATGCATAGGTAACTTTGATAAGCCATAACTCGGCGAAAAAAAATCGTACGGACTTAATTTTTTTTTTAATTTGCAGGGAAAAGTCCATATTTTACGATGGTTGCCATGATAGTTACGAAAAAAATTCATTCTACTCCGTAGAATGTGTCAAAGTATGCAATTTTTTGGAGACGTAACACGTCCTTACTTTTGGAAGAACGGCGGGAGGGCGGGAGGCTAAATTCAAAATCTAACAATGGTTCCTTAAAATACAGACTTCACCCTTTAAAATGAAAAAAAAATCTTTCAGATATGACAATTTTTCGCGGAGTTATGCTTATTGAAGTTGGGCAAATTTTTTACGTAAATTTTTGTTGCGATAATTTTGTTGCCCAGTGTATATTGTAGATAAGTTACAAAATTGATATTAACTCTCGACTCTAGAATCCTCGCAGATATTTTTTCTGCGATCTTAAAAAATGCAAGTTTGCATTTCAGCCAAGCGTCGCTGCTGCAGGGTGATCACCACCACAGTCCACATATACGTTAAATGTGATATATTTGTCAAGAACATACGTGTTTCGCGACGATTTCATTGCACACGTGCAAAACTGCAAATTTTGCAATTTCGCATAAGTCAATGGAGCGTTATTGTTTTCATGAACATACGTGTCTCGCGATGATTTCATCGACACGTGTAAAACTGCAAATTTTGCATTTTTTTCGAAAGGCGCATCCGTACGGATGCTGAGATGAAATTAGATATGATAAAAAAGCAAACGTTGCATTATTAGTAGGATATAAATTGACGAATCTGGGGAATACGCTTAGTGGCCGAGGACTGGAAGTCGCGAGTGCAACAAATTGTGGTAGAAAGAGGAACATGGAGCAAGAGTTGTTGGAGCAATCCACCCTTTTAAATTCGAGGGAAGACTTTGCCGCGTGGGAGCAACGATGCGACGAGTTTATCGAATCGTTGGAAGAACAAAGTCGAATTAAACGGCCCGCGATTATCGATCGGTCTTAAACAGTCGTTGGTCGCTTGTATCGCACGACTCGAAGGTCTGAAAGATTCGGTACGTCAACGTTTCGTGCATGTGGGTGCAGGATACAGTGCGAGTGAGACAGGACTTAGATGGCGTGAGATAGATACGGCTTTTGAAAGTCGTATACTAACCGGTGTGGTAATAAATTCCAAACACATCGACCCTCATCAATTTCTCAAAGATGCGAGAGACTTGTACTCATTCATGTGCGAATCGTCATGCAACGACATGAAATGTAAAAATAAACACAATGTTAATGGTGAATTTGTTGCGGGCGACAAACGCGCGAATAAAAGTATCGCTACGAGAAACTATGAACTCTTCCGTGAGTCCGATTTGTGTGAGTGGTACAAGCGACACGTCATCGAGCCTACCCAAGCAAAGCTGGAGGAATTCCAGGAACGCGATAGCGGATGGGCGTTGTCGCGTATACTTACTTTGACTGTAAATGTGAACAAATATAATCCATTGCACGCGGGGTGTCTTGTGGAAATACCGCGAGAAATTAAATTGAAGAGAGCGGTGATAAACGTGCGATCAATGGACAATGCATGTTTCGCATGGTCAGTGATGGCGGCTCTGCATCCAGCCCAAATAAATGCAGATCTGCAATCGTCGTATCCTCATTACACGTCGGTACTAAATCTTACAAACATTAAATTTCCAATGACGTTGGATCAAATTAAACGGTTTGAAGATCACAACGAAATCTCCATCAATGTGTACGGTATCGAGAAAAAAAAACAAGGAACTTGCGATCTGCCAATACGGGTTACTGGTCGAAAGATGGACAGGCATGTAAATCTGCTGTACGTGCACGACGACAACGTGGGACATTTTGCGTGGATCAAGAACCTATCCCGCCTCGTGAGCTCGCAATTGAGCAAGAATAGAAACAAAAAATACTTTTGCGATCGGTGAGTATACATTCTAATAAATAATAAAATAATTTTACGTGAAAGATATATAAAAAAAATTTCATTATTTACAGATGTCTGCACTATTTCTACACGAGCGAGAAATTGGAAGCCCACACCGTCGACTGTCGGGAGATGAACGACTGCGCGATCAAGTTACCGAGCGATAACGACAAGTGGTTGGCTTTCAAGAATCACGGCAGGAAGGAACGAGTTCCGTTTATAGTATACGCCGACCTTGAATGTACCCTGGAGAAGATGGAAGCGGATCCGGAAACGTCCAGGTACACGTATCAACATCATCGCGTATTTAGCATAGGATACTACGTGCGCTGCTCGTACGGACGACTCGCTATCAATGTATCGGTTTCGTCGCGATAAGGAGTGCGTCGCGTGGTTCGCCGAGGTGCTAAGACGTTTAGCTCACGACGTAAAGACAATCTTGTCCACTAATGTACCCATGGCGGATTTCACGCGAGACGAGTGGGAAAAGTTTAACAGCGCAACGCACTGTCACGTGTGCGAAAAACCGTTCGAGCCAGACGACGTGCGAGTACGCGATCATTGTCACCTGACCGGTCAGTACAGAGGTCCCGCGCACTCAAACTGTAATCTAAACTATAAAGATTCGCATTGCATTCCCATAGTTTTTCATAATTTATCGGGCTATGACGCGCATTTTATTATAACGGAATAGCAACAGCGTACGAAGGCATGTAGACTTGCTCCCAATTACAAAGAGAAATATATTTCGTTTACGAAAAACGTTAAAAGCACCGAAGATAAAGATAAGAAAACTTGCGTCAAATTGCGATTTATCGATTCGTACAAGTTTCTCACCGCTAGTCCTCGACAAATTGGCATCATATCTCAGCAAGGATAAACTGCGAATATTGCAACGCGAATTTTGTAAAATATCCGCAGAAAATTTTGATTTGCTGACACGAAAAGGCGTATTTCCGTACGAGTACATTGACTGCGTCGAAAAGTTGGAGGACTCGTGTTTACCACCGCGCGACTCGTTTTATAGTTCATTGACAGGTGACACCGTATCCGAGAGCGATTACGCGCACGCCGTCAACGTCTGGCAGCGGTTTACCATTCGAACGCTCGGTGACTACAGCGATTTATATCTCAAAACCGATGTCTTGCTGTTGGCCGATATCTTTGAAAATTTTCGCGATAGCTGCGTCGCGAGTTATGGACTCGATCCCGCGTATTATTATACTCTACCAGGTTTTACGTGGGATGCTATGTTGAAGCATACGCGTATCAATTTCGAATTGCTCACCGACATTGACATGGTCATGTTTATCGAACGCGGTATACGCGGCGGTTTGAGTCAATGTTCAAACAGATACGCGCTGGCCAACAACAAGTACATGCAGTCGTACGATCCATCGAAACCGTCGTCATATCTGATGTATTTCGACGTAAACAACTTATACGGCTGGGCAATGTGTCAACCATTGCCATACGCAGATTTTCAATGGGTTGACGACGTGACCGATTTTAATGTTATGGATGTCGCGTTGGATTCCACGATAGGCTACATTCTCGAAGTCGACTTGGAATATCCGCAACATCTTCACGACGCGCACACTGACCTACCGTTCTGTCCGACGCGCGATAAACCACCCGGTAAGCGGCAGGACAAGCTCCTCGCAACATTATACGATAAGAAACGTTACGTCATACATTATCGCAACCTGCAGCAAGTGCACTCGTCATGGTCTCCGTATATCAAAGATTCACCGCATATTGAAATTCGCGCAATCTCCATGGCTTCGCGATTATATAGAACTTAATACGAAATTTAGAACATTGGCCAAGAATTATTTCGAGAAAAATTTATACAAATTGATGAACATGCTGTGTTTGGCAAAACCATGGAGAATGTGCGCAATCACGTTGACGTGCGACTCGTGACTCATTGGGAGGGTAGATACGGCGCGGAGGCAATGATCGCGAAACCAAATTTCATAGCCGAAGCGTCTTTTCGGAGAATTTAGTAGCAATAGAAATGCGAAAACTCGAGGTGAAGTTCGACAACCAATCTACGTGGGTATGTGCATCCTCGATATATCCAAGACATGTTTGTACGAATTTCACCACGAGTACATGTTACCATTGTATCACGACAAGTGTAAAGTCACGTACACCGATACGGACAGTCTCATTATCACATCGAGTGCGACGGTGTGTATGACACCATGAAGCGCCACATTATTAGATTTGACACTAGCGATTACGCGATCGATAATGCGTACGATATCCCACTCGCCAATAAAAAAGTACCGGGCTTAATGAAGACGAAAATAACGGTGCGATAATGACCGAATTCGTCGGGCTTAGAGCAAAGATGTACGCCTTGCGAGTCGACGGTAAGAAAGATACGAAAAAGGCTAAAGGTGTTAAGAGTAACGTCGTAGCCAGGTCGATAACGTTCGACGATTACACGCGATGTCTGCACGACGAAATTGAAATGACGCGACAGCAAGCCTGCATAAGATCCAAACAGCACGAGGTATACACCGTGTCCGAAACGAAAATAGCTCTAAGTCCGTACGATGATAAGCGATACATTATACCCGGTTCTACCGAGACGCTGCCATGGGGGCATTATAAAATACCTTTGTAAAATACAATTGTAAATACATTTAGATATGTATGAAAATTAAATGACTCATTTGTATGTATAATATGTTTTTTATATTGTATAAATTTTTACAATACATTATTCTTGTGTATCCATGAATTGTGTGAATTATCAAATCCTAACCACTTTACATAAACCTCATCCCCCCTTTTGCGCAAACTTTTTCAACGAGATAACACGTCGGGATTGGCAACGCAATGTAACTCGTATTCGTAGAAGCCGCCGGCGACGGGTTTTCCGCAGAATCTTCCAATAGATACGTCACGGGATTAGTTTTCTGCACTTTGACGATTCTAAACACCTCCGTGGTCCAATTTGGCGTGTATCCTTTCTCGAAGATTGTCTTGAATTTACTCACGCGTACCGAGTCGCCCACTCTGAATCGCGCAAGACCAGCGATCTTTACGTGGCTGTACACCGTTGTTAGGAGCTTGTCGGTGATCGCGGGGGTAACATCGATGGGTCGCATGCCGATAGTTCGATGCTTTCGCGCGTTGTAATCCGATACGAGACCCCACAGCGAATCGATCCATTTGTAATTTCCGTTGAGCGTAAACATTTTCCACATATCGTTCTTGAGCGTGCGATTGAATCGTTCGACGACCGATGGCCTTCATTACGGAATAGGTCGAATAGTGATTGATATTATGTTTCTTCAAGAGTTTCTGCACGTTTGCGTTGTAAAATTCTTTGCCCTTGTCAGTCTGCAGATTTTTCGGACATCTTCCGCCGTCTCGAATTATTTTCGCTATCGCCGTAGTAACCTCGGTTCCGCTCTTGGCCTTGAGCGGTACGGCCCATGCGTGCTTGCTCAGCACGTCGATAACGGTGAGTATGTAGTAGTAGCCTCTGTTGAATCGCGTGTATGGACGCATCTCGACCACATCCGCCTGCCACTGGTCATCGTATCCGCGCACTATGACGCGTCTTCGCGAAAAATTTCTTCTCGCAGGAGCGTGTAGTTCTTCCACCAGCCTCCGTTTCTCAGTTGATTGCTTCTTACTAGCCATGACGCTGACCCGCAACTGACTCAGAGATCAGATGTACGTTCTTATCTATTCGCGATGATTCGCAATTACATCTTGAATCATCTTTTGAAGTTCGTTTAGGGTAATTTGCGCGTTATTCTGGAATGTGGCCATCTTTCTTCTCTCGATTTCATCCTGCTGATCCTTCAAAATTTGCACGCTCTGCTGCACGTAACGTTTATTGGCTGCATCGCCATCATCTACAGGCGGCGCTATCCGTCGAATCTTGCGCGATTTCGCGTCAAAGTCGGTGGCGACCATGCAAAGAGCGTTATCGCGCACGTAATTTCTGATTAATCCGCTCCATTGATAGTACGGTTCCGCACCGCCTCTTCCGAGCGATATACCAAACTTGTTGATCGGCATTTCGATGTTGATTGAACGACTCGCCGACGCGCGGTTTAATTTATAATAAGTCCAGCCTCGCGAAGTTCCTCGATAATCGACAGGATCTCGTTATCGTGACCGGTGGTGACCCGCTAGGCGCGAAGCTTCGAGCAATCGGAGACGATCTACAAGCTCGTTGGGATCGTCCCAATGAACATAGTCGATCTTGTTGTCGTTTAATGTCATGGCACGCGGTATACCTTTTCAGCTTTTTTACCCGAAATCGACGATGCAATTATATGGTCGATCTTGCTGCGTTTAATGTCATGGCACGCGGTATACCTTTTCCAGCTTTTTTACCCGAAATCAACGGTGCGATTATTTGTGTGTACTTGTATCCCCTGTTGCCATTTATTCGAGCGTGAGCATCATAATTGCGCTTATGAGCACTCGTCGTCAACAGAATGCTCTTGTATGTTTGCATATCGTCCACCGTGTAGATATCGTCATTGGGAAATTTCTTAAAGATCAACTCGTAAAGACCGCGTGTGGCCAGCGTATCGTATGCCGTCGATAATTATGTTGTCCGCGTTGTTCACGTCAAAACGTTATTACCGAGCATCATTCCATCGTGCTGAAATAAAACGCCGTATACGGTGTCTATACCGCTTTCTTGATCGCCGCTCAGAACTGCCCCGACGTACTTTTGGCCCAATAGACCAAAGTGATCTCGCAACGTTTCTCGACCCTCAGATGTTTGCAACTGCTGTCGAACGGACGGTCACGAGTGAGTCATCCGTGGTTTCGAAAACATCTTCGTTTGCGAGTGATTCGAGTATTGTGGGTTGGCACGGAAGGCGCAGAGGTTATCGGTGGTTCATTCAATGGACCTGTCGATCGTTTTCGATTTATGCGGTTGTAAAATTTTGGTTATTTCGCTCAAATTAGATGGCACATTTATCGATCGTTTCAACGTAACCGGAGTTGAAGCCATTACAGAGGTCGTTAAACAAGGCGTTTGGTCGTTTTCGTTTGAACTTTGGCTCTTCGTCTTCCCACACCGTTTCATTCTCAATCTTGGACACGTCAGATTCTTGCCAACGGTGTTTTCGGCAATCTGCCTTAGAGGCTCGATGATGGGCTTAAAGTGTCTCTCCAAACGCGATATCTTCCTCCATTTTGCCAGTTTTCAAGGCGTGATACTTTTTGCAAATCGAATCGCTTGTTTTCGCAATTTGATTGCTATTCTCTCGCGCTCTCTAATCTCCTCGCCGCTGTCCATGTTGCGATAACGTTGTTCAAATCGGCGCGTCGACAACAACTAACCGCGTTTCGGTATCGCAAAGTCGTTAAATCCTTTTCTGTATCGACCATCGAAATCGCGCTGTCCTTGTCTATCACCACGAATCCATACTTTTGTCGCCAACATGTATCACACAATTTGCTGAAATCATCGTATGACATATCTGTGTTTACGTGATCGTTGAATATGTGTTTCAGATTGGTACCATCCTGTTTAAACAGAATCAATAAATTCGCGTTGTCGCGTATAAGATGCTTCGGTATCTTTGCATACGTCTGACAAAGATAGAAGGAGTCAACGTCGGCTGCCGGCCCATTGCAAGTATTCTCTTATCGTATCCTGCTTGTCGCATGCCACGTCATCAAAGATAAAATAGAATTCGGGAGCGCCTCGCTCGGTGGAATGACGTCACTGTTATCGAGAACGTAAAGTAGCCAATTTCTTCTATCGGTGTTAGTATATTCTCCAAATATCGGTATTTCGACTGTTTGCAGCGATTTCGAGTACACATACACGTTCTCGAAACGTACACCGTGCGGACTTTCCAGCAAGCTTATCAAGACGTTTGTCTTGCCGCAATTCGATGGACCGCAGATGATACCACGTATAGAAATCGGTAGCATGTCTCCATGTTTGCGTACCTCTTTCGTTAACTGTATCCTATCGTCAAAGTTTGTCAATTTGATCGTCCGCGATTGTCGTACGAACCGCATTTTACCTCCCTCCACAACGAATGAAAAACAGTATCGAGAAAGCTGGCCTATTTATAGAGGCGCGTAGAGCTAAGATGCTCAGTCTTTAAAATGTTTTTGCTCGTGTCGGATAACAGCGATATTTACGATTTAACCGCCGAGCAGTTAAAGTATATACCAAAGGTCATTCTACTACGGCAGTTTTATAATCATATAGATTATTTGTGGGATAAGCTTCCCGAACATATCAGGCAGATTCGGGAGGTTCAGCAATACCGTCGCTGTTTAATACATTATAATTTGTCGTGTCAGCAAACGCACATCGACGGTCCGCCGCCGTTGATAAAAAACTGTGGCGAATGCCACCGAAGATAGGTCGAGGTCTGTTGAATCGCGCGATAAACGCGCTTCCGATCGAATTACACATTCCCGGCTATCAATTTTGCGGTCCGGGAACTCATTTAGAAACACGATTGGCAAGAGGTGATCAGGGTATTAATCCATTGGACGCAGCGTGTCGCGAGCACGACATAGCCTACTCGCGTAGCAGCGATCTCGCAGAACGACACGTGGCAGACATATACTTGCCGCGAAAGCGCGAAAACGTGTCACCGCGAACGATTCGACCTCTCGGAGAGAGAGCTGCAGCTACAGCCGTCTGGGCGGCCATGAAGGCTAAAACGAAACTCGTATGGGTTTGAAAACGAAGAAAAAGAAGAAGAACAAGCGAATACTTCCGATAGCGAAACGCGGTGGTATCCTACCGATCCTGCCGTTATTAGGGGTTCTCGTTCGTTGGTCGGCGGAGCGGCGGGAGTCGCAAAGGCCCGTGAACGATAACAAAGCCGCGCGACGTCAGCTGGAAGAGATGCAACGTCACAATCGCGCCATGGAAGGTCACGGACTTTATCTCGCTCCGTACAAACGCGGACGGGGAGTCCTCGAGAAAAAAAAAAACGTCGAAGAGACGCTAAAAATCCCCAAGGGTGTAACTACCAACGTACAACTGCAACAATTGGGCAAAGCGTATGCGCATTCCATATTTTCGAGGTATAGTTCATGCGCGACTCGTTACCGATCGGCGGTGTACGTCGAAACGAAAGCGGTATCGTGAATTTGGATAATACTGAGGGACCGGGTACTCACTGGGTGGCGTACGCGAAGAGGGGAGATCGTGCCATATATTTTGACAGTTTTGGCAATCTTCGACCAACCGAGAGAATTGGGCGCAGTATCTAAAGAACAATGTAATAGAGTACAATCGCACGCCATATCAGCGATACGATCAGAGCAATTGTGGACACCTGTGTCTGCGTTTTCTACAGTCGGCTGACAATCAATTTAAAGACCGGCGTTACGCTGTTTAATCTCAGTATTCATTCAAAACATGTCACTGACATTTACGCTCACCGGCAGAGCAGCATCCTCGCGGTAAGCTACTTTCCCGCCGTGGATTTGAGCGATGGCGATTACGAGCTCGGTCTGACAGATTTTGAAACCTATCACACGATACCGAATGTAAATTCGTCGAACAATAAATTCTACTATGACGACGACAAGGAGATTACCATTCCCGAAGGATCGTACGAACTGCGTGATATAGACATGTATCTGAAACGCGCTCTTTTATGGGATCAATCCAATAATGTCTCGATAAACGAAGATGAATCGCACCCATTGATTATTCGGGCTATAACAATACGATGAAGAGCGAGATCAAGTGCGCTTATCGGATAAATTTCACCAAACAGAACAACATTGGATCGCTGCTGGGATTTTCAGCGAATCGCGTGCTGGAGTCGCGACAATGGCACGAATCGGATGTTCCGATAAATATCATCAACGTAAACATCATTCGCATAGAGTGTAACGTGACCGCGGGTGCGTACAGCAACGACAAGTACGTGCACACGATACACGAGTTTTCACCGAGTGTGCCTCCAGGATATAAGATATCGGAAACGCCGGCACAGATCATTTACCTTCCGATCATCGTACGGAGCATTTCGGACTTGACGCTTCGCGTCGTGGATCAGGACGGCCGATTGATTGATTTTCGTGGAGAGGAGATCACCGTTAGACTGCATGTACGAAGACGACAGCGATAACGTGAGATGCTCGTACTGAACGAAGCTGAGCAGGTGCAACAGACGAGAAACAAAATTAGAGAGACAATCCGATCGCCAAAGAAGAAACTCACTGCGTCGAACGTTGAATTTCTGAAATCATTGGGTTTCGTCGTACGAAATGGCTAATATCTTAAACATTGGAGGTGAACCGATCTTTGACGACAGCGTCGTCAAGATTGAGACACACACGTACAATCCGTATGCCAACACAACGTTTGGACATAACGATGAGATAAGAATACCCATACAACAACAGGATTTATACACGTTGCCGTGCGAGAGCTTTCTCTACGTTGAAGGAAGATTGACGATAAAGAAAAGGATGACGAGTCTCAGGCAACGCTTGCGAATAATTGTGCAGCGTTCATGTTCGATGAGATTCGATACGAGCTCAACGGTGTGGAGATTGATCGCAACAGAAACGTTGGAATAACCAGTACCATCAAGAACTATGTATCGCTATCGTATAATGATTCTCAACTCATGCGGAATGCTGGATGGGACGTTTCATCGAGCATACCGGAAGGATACTTCAACTTTTGCGTACCGCTCAGAGGTTGCTGGGCTTTTGCGAGGATTACAAACGCGTGGTTGTTAACGCTCGTCACGAATTAATTTTGATACGAGCGCGCAGCGACAACAATTGCATTGTGGGAAATCCGGCGACGGAGCCGGAATTGAATTGTTTAAAGTACAGTGGCAATGCCTCACGTCACAATTAACGAGATCATAAGCTATCCATGCACGGCCTTGGAAGCGGGCGATATCTTAGTGTTAGTTTCCGTTCGTGGGATCTGTAACGAGT